>NC_084629.1:14823894-14983894 GCF_033978795.1 Nerophis ophidion
TTTGAAGCTGAGATAGGCGCCAGCGCCCCCCGCGACCCCGAAAGGGAATAAGCGGTAGAAAATAGATGGATGGATGGATGGATGTTTGGTCATTTCAAATCAATTTGTTTATTAATAACTATTATTGTAAATAATGATTATATTAGATCAAAACACATTTTTTTCCAGCTAAACACAATAAATTTAGCTTTAGATGAATTAAGTATTTAATTTGAATAATATTTAGTTTTCTATCATAAATGTGCACACCACATTAAACTGTATTTTGTAGATTATTTTAAAATGGTAATTATTATTATCATAATCAAGCATATTATTCAGATCTTATTTTAAGTCAAAAAGCATTTTGTCAATTAACCACAAAACAAGTCATTGTAGATCCATTTAAAATATGCGTTAATAGTTTATTTTGTAATATATCATATCAAATCGTGTTTTGTCAAACATTAATTTTAAATAGTTCTAACATTTAAATTTAACACATGACATTGATCTATTACAAAAGTACTTACCATATTGTATAGTATTTAACAGAGCATTTTAACAATGTTGGGTTAATTGGCATAACGCTAAGTTAAGGACCTATTTTAGTCAAACATTTTGTCAATCAAACGCAAAAAAAAATTATAGTCAATACAGAGTATTTATAATAGATCAAATTCAAATGTATTAAAAATGTGTTTGATAACATAAATCTGTAAATAATTGATACATTTGTCAATATGGTCTCAAAACAATTGCGTTATTGTTTGAAAAAAATATTTAAATACAATTACTTCTGCATTTGACCCTGTTGATCACCCCCTGGGAGGTGAGGGGAGCAGTGAGCAGCAGCTGTGGCCGCGCCCCGGGAATCATTTTTGTTGATTTAACCCCCAATTCCAACCCTTGATGCTGAGTGCCGAGCAGGGAGGTAATGGGTCCCATTTTTATAGTCTTTGGTATGACTCGGCCGGGGTTTGAACTCACAACCTACCGATCTCAGGGCGGACACTCTTACCACTAGGCCACTGAGTTGGTATAAATATTCATCTTCCGTCACTGCTTGTGTAGTACTCGTGTTTATTCACATATCTTAATTGTTTCCAAACGGTGCCTGTAACATGGCAGTAAAACGGTTGATCAAACAAAACAGAAGTCATCGTCATGGACCCATTTGCTGTAGAAGCTACAGTAGCTCTTCAATCGGCTAAACAAACTCAATAACTGGTGACTTTTTGGTGGATTTATTGAAAACTGAAACGACTTTTTTACATTGTCCTTATTGCAAATTATGGAAGTTAACGCCCCCTTGTTCACTGCACGGTACCTCCTCGCCATTGTCACATTTCCCATTGGTACTACAGGTACCGTCTTTGTCATCATGAGGAACATAAACAACACATGCTAACATGAGTATACCCTGCTGCAGTATGGATACCCCACAGTCTCCTCTTGGCTGCACTGCCCAATTGTCTTGCTTACCCTCAGTCTCCTACCGGTTCAAGTGGTAATATACAGCAGAGCTTCATTCTCTTCCGTTGTCATTTTCTTCTTCCAAGTGGTGCCTTAATGGTACCTTTTCTATTAGCTTTTGCTTCATCATTGCCTTTGTCATCATGAGAAAAAAATAACACATTCTAACATATACCCTGGTGCTAGTATTAGCACACCGCAGTCTGCAGTGCCCCGTTTTTTGCTTGCCCTCAGTCTCCTCTTGGATAAAATTGGTCAAATACACAGTACTTGCTCGCCACTGGCGCTTATCCTTTGGAAAGGAACCAGGCGGGTCATTGCAGCCAATGTAGAATGTCGGCAAACCATGCTAACGTTGGCATACCCTGTTGAGCCTCGTTCACCTCCGCTCCTGATGCTTTCAAAGAGCTCTGGTTTTTCCCAGAAGCTTCTGGTGTCCACAAACATCAGACCCTATTGTGAATATGAACCATTTCTTTTTTTTTGTATGTATTCAAGCACATGGAGCACAAGTAAAGGCAGAGTACATAGACAAAAGCTCACATGTGAAACCCATAGACACGAGTCCGTCCGTGATGATGAGGTCTCCTCAGTTTTTTTTAGGTCACCACCTCGGGCGGCGTGGTTAGCTTGTCGGCCGGCGTACTGCACGGTTTAAGGGCCTCGGCGGAGATCTGGGCGGCGCAGGCCACCGTGTTGCTGGACACTCTGTGGTTGAGCTGGATGACGGTGGTCTTGGAGGGCATGGAGGTGTTGCCGTTCTGCGCCGACCAGTGATCGCAGTGGAAGAGGATGAGGAAACACTTGTAGAACTAAACAGGCAGAAAGGAGCGCGTTAATGCACTTAAACTCATTTTAGATCCAAGGGTCACATGGAGAAAAATCTTCTCCTAACTGGTAAAATCACGGCACAATAACCTAAAAATAATGTCAAATTCAGATTGATTTCTTTGTTTCAAAATAGAACAAGCACATTCTGAAAATGTACAAATCATAATATTGATGGTGTAATTTTACACTTACATGTTGCGGTTAATGGTATTCTATCTTTATTTGTTGTTATTCATACTTCCTGAATGAATTATATGTTAATGTTCATATAATATATGTGAATTTTTTTTTTCTTGTACAGCTTCTCAGGCAAATCATATACCGTATTTTTCCGATTATAAGTCGCTCCGGAGTATAAGTCGCACCAGCCGAAAATGCATAATAAAGAAGAAAAAAAAGTCGCATTTTTTGTGGAAAATGTATTTTATTTTAAATCCAACACCAAGAATAGACATTTGAAAGGCAATTTAAGATAAATAAAGAATAGTGAACAGGCTGAATAAGTGTATGTTATATGACGCATAAATAACCAACTGAGAAGGTCCCTGGTATGTTAACGTAACATATTATGGTAAGAGTCATTCAAATAACTATAACATATAGAACATGCTATACGTTTACCAAAAAATCTGTCACTCCTAATCGATAAATCCCATGAAATTTTCTTACTCGATGTCGCTTCTAAACAACTCTGCCAACTCCTAAGGTATACGCCGCTTCCTCTTGTCGTTTTCTGCTGCATATTTCACTACGTCCAGGCTTGTAATCCGCAGAACATGATTTCCTTTTCGGTCCAATTTTTGTTCAGCCCTTCTCAGTTTTTATAAGTTACCGCCAACATTGAAATGATCCATTGTAATAGCTACAGCAGTAGCATATAGCAGTTAGCATTCCATGACCCACAATGCACTTCTGCCATAACCCTCCTTGTCAACTTCTTATTGCTTGACGTGTATGTGATGATTGCTGACGTGTGTGTGTGACGATTGCTGACATTTTCTTGGTCTCTTTCGCGAATGAGATAAATAATATTAATTGATATTTTACGGTAATGTGTTAATAATTTCACACATAAGTCGCTCCGGAGTATATGTCGCACTATGAAAAAAACTGCGACTTATACCGTTTTTCCTTGAATTGCTGCAGGGCATATAGTATGCGCCTGCCTTTAATTACTGCCGGGTCAAACTTGCTTCCCAAAATAATTAGCGCATGCTCAGTATTACCGCCTGGTCAAACTCTTGACGTCACGAGTGACACTTCCCCTGTCATCATTTTCAAAATGGAGGAGGCTGATTGCAATACCAGTATTTTGAAATCGCATAAATGGAAGAAGATTAAGAGCTATTCAGTAGGATTTACGGTCCAAGCTTACATCACACTCAAATGTTTACTGCATACCTTTGGTAACTGCTGTAGTGAGAAGAGGTTTTAAAATAATTAGCGCATGCTTACTTTTACCGCATGCCTTTGGTAAGCGCAGGAGTGAGAAGAGGTTTTAAATTAACGCCCCGGCGGCAATTCAAGGAAATACGGTAGTCCAAAAAATACGGTAGTTGATGTAGGTGCCCATATCGGCAGTATAAATGTACTTTACAAAAGAGATGTGTAGGATACTTTTCATGTTGCCTTATTTGTATTTGACTTTATTCAATGTATTTATATTATTGATATATGATACGATATAAATATATATATATATATATATATATATATATATAATAATGAGGAGGGGATAGAAAGAGAAAAAAAGGAAGACAGAGGGGGACATTGTGGGGTCAAAAGGGGGATTAGACGGACAAACAACAACAGGAAGCACAGAAATAACAACAACAGCAATAGAACACCATCAGCAAATAGGAAATGTACAAATATGGTAGTAAACGTGATAGCAAACAAGCATTTAGTGAAATAAATAATAGAAATGACAATGAGCATTATTACACTACAAATGAAGCAGTACAAATACCAATAGAAATAGCACAATCAATAATGAATAATAACAGTAATTACCTCTACTATTAACAATGCAATTGTTCAAATGGAACAATACATATATGTAATGCTAACTTGAAATAAAAAAAAGCAGATAAATGGAGAGGAAGAAAGAGAAGCCAGCTATATTAAACCTTGTGGATTGTTATAATAAAATTAGGTTAAGCTTTGTCAGTGTGCCATGTGTTACCCAGTTTCCCAACAACGTTAATATATGTTTGATGAAACATGATTATATGCATGAGTGTATGTATGTATATGGACTTGTATATGTATGTTTGTACAGTGAATGTACATGTATGTGTATATGTGTTTGTACAGTGAATGTATATGTACATGTATGTGTATATGTATGTTTGTACAGTGAATGTATATGTACATGTATGTGTATATGTATGTTTGTCCAGTGAATGTATATGTACAGTATGTTTGTAAAGTGAATGTATATGTATGTGTATATGTATGTTTGTGCAGTGAATGCACATGTATGTGTATATGTATGTTTGTCCAGTGAATGTGTATGTACAGTATGTTTGTAAAGTGAATGTATGAATGTGTATATGTATGTTTGTGCAGTGAATGTACATGTGTATATGTATGTTTGTCCAGTGAATGTATATGTACAGTATGTTTGTAAAGTGAATGTATATGTACATGTATGTGTATATGTATGTTTGTGCAGTGAATGTACATGTATGTGTATATGTATGTTTGTGCAGTGAATGTACATGTATGTGTATATGTATGTTTGTACAGTGAATGTATATATACATGTATGTGTATATGTATGTTTGTGCAGTGAATGTACATGTATGTGTATATGTATGTTTGTACAGTGAATGTATATGTACATGTATGTGTATATGTATGTTAGTACAGTGAATGTGTATGTACAGTATGTGTGTATGTATGTTTGTACAGTGAATGTATATGTACAGTATGGGTAATTTTCAATCTATCAAGATAAAAAAAATAATGTCAACATCAAATTACAGTATGTTATTTATGTGGTTTGCTCATTTTCCTCGACTGATGCACTAACATCATGTGGTTTATTTATTTTTTTACATAAAGACACAGAGATACAAAGAATTGCCATTGCGACATCTCGTGGACAAATGTTTACACTTAGCAAACTCATCCCGCGGGCCGGATAAAACCTGTTCATACGTTTCACATATTTTTTGAACGATACCAATTTTTTACGTAAAACACTGCTCTTTTTGGCCCTTAAATTTAACTTTTTTGTTATAAAATAATTTTTCGGTTATGAAATCCTTTTCCCTTTTCCCAAAATTAAGAAAAAGTACAACTTTTTTTCAATTGTGTTACTGTTTTACCGTCATTAAATTACCGTATTTTTCGGACTATAAGTCACAGTTTTTTTCATAGTTTGGCCATGGGTGCGACTTATACTCAGGAGCGACTTATGTGTGAAATTATTAACACATTACCGTAAAATATCAAATATTATTTAGCTCATTCACGTAAGCGACTAGACATATAAGATTTCATGGGATTTGTCGATTAGGAGTGACAGATTGTTTGGTAAACGTGTAGCATGTTCTATATGTTATAGTTATTTGAATGAATGACTCTTACCATAATATGTTACTTTAACATACCAGGCACCTTCTCAGTTGGTTATTAATGTGTCATATAACATACACTTATTCAGCCTGTTGTACACTATTCTTTATTTATTTTAAATTGCCTTTCAAATGTCTATTCTTGTTGTTGGGTTTTATAAAATAATTTTCCCCAAAAAATGCGACTTATATTTCAGTGCGACGTATGTTTTTTTTCCTTCTTTATTATGCATTTTTGGCCGGTGCGACTTATACCCTGGAGCGACTTATACTCCGGAAAATACGGTACAAGTAAAACAGATATTAACTGAAAAATGTTGAATACGTACGTTTGACACCCCTGACTTAAAGCGTGGCGTCATACGGCACGAGCCTGGGTTCGATCCAGGAGAAAATGACGCTTTAATGCGCTTTTCAGGCGGCAAATAGCCTCCTTAATGACGTGTTGCTTGGATGCTCTGTGAAGAGCTCCTGCATCAGCTGTTCCTGAAAAGTGTTTTATTTCCACACCTGAAGCATAGAATGTATTTTTATACAGAATAATGTAAATCAAAGCAAGTACATGACACCTGCTCTGGATTCCTTACTTGTATCCATTTTATCTTTTTTTTTAGCCAGCGCACCATTCACTTACTTTATCCCCAACAGCTGCTTACTTTTTTTAACCTTAATGTGATGCAAATTACACACCTTCAACTTCAGTTTCAGTTCATTTATGGCACTGCCACCAGCACAAGCTGCCTTACGCTTAGGAGACATAATGGAGTGCACAAAGTTCATTAGTAAGCCACCTTCTTCTTCACCTCTTTTTTTCTTCTTCTCCAGTGCACTGTCGCTGCAGCGCTGCAAGTATGCAGTGTGTGCCTCTGCCCTTAAGCAAGGCATACACTGCATACTGCATACTACCGCTAATTTAAGGGAGCTTTTCTTTTAACATCAAAATGTTGTGACCCAGGACATCGTAAACCGAGGACCACCTGTAGTAACGACCTGTATCGATGGTCACATTTTTTCTTGCTACTTTTTTTATTTATTTATTTCTATATTTAATATGCTACTGGTGACGATAAACATAAAATCTGAATTTCATATGAATAATACTAGTTTTTTTTTTTAATCCATATTATAGCTTTTTTTACTCACACAGCAGCAGCTTATAGCTCGTTTGGTAGAGTGGCCGTGCCAGCAACTTGAGGGTTCCAGGTTCGATTCCTGCTTTCGCCATTCTAGTCACTGCTGTTGTGTCCTTGGGCAAGACACTTTACCCACCTGCTCCCAGTGCCACCCACACTGGTTTAAATGGAACTTAGATATTGGGTTTCACTATGTAAAGCGCTTTGAGTCACTAGAGAAAAGCGCTATATAAATATAATTCACTTCACTTCTGTAACATAGCTATTAACTCAAAAAACTTGTATCTCAAAATCAGCATCGCCCAATGGATTGAAATTTTTATTGGTGTTGCCCCCCCCCACCCCCTCCAAAAAAACTGTCCAAATTTAACAGGTGACATGCCTTTTAGAAATAATCTAACTTTTATAATTATATAATTATTTTATAAAACACAATACAACAGAATGCACTACTAACAATTAGTTTTATAAAGTCATTTAATAATATTGTCTGGAGAGTGTACTTCCGCAGTGTCTCCTTCCAGCTGCTTTTCCGTCAAAGACACCATCAGCAGCTTATCTATATTTTCTGCTTCCCAGTCGTTTCTAATTTTGTCAAGAGATGTGTCTTTAAGATGGGGAAATTAGGATGTACATTTTGGAAATTATACCTTCCTGATTTGTGGGGATTTCCAGGAGTGAGTATATTACAGATTGAAGTGAACTACTAGGAAAAGAGCTGTTATTTGATTTAGCATAGTTAGGAATTTGAAAATGAAAAAATAAGTCAGAGTTAGGGTGAGCTTATCCATATTTTCATGGATAAATGTCTGCCGGTTGGATTTTATATGAACCTTCTTGGCTGGCGTTTTTCTGCTTCAGTATGGTGCAGAGGAGCAGTGAGGCTTACAAAGTCTGCTCCACACACAGTCATGTTTTTGATGATTTCCTTCTTTAATTCAATGAATATTATCCACTTAATCTCAGCAATGTCCTTCACCCTCGCTCCCTTCCTCCCCATGGTTGGAAAACAAACGTCGACATGTGGCTACAAGCTAATGCCGGCGAGTAAGACCAGATGCTTCGATCGGATCTTTTGGCTTCACTGGGACATTTGCTACAACAATTAATGGTGGGGGGCTTGTTACTCAAATTTTTGTTTGAAACTTAAGAGCTGTCTCATAATTGTTATGCGTCATCTAAACACTCTGAAGTTGGGACACTCTTTTTTTTCGTAAAAATACATTTTTTTTCGTATAGTTATGACTTTCTTTAAAACTGGGGTGTCACATGGAGAAAAATCAACTCCCAAGTGGGCCGGACTGGTAAAATCACGGCACGATAACTTAAAAATAAAGACAACTTCGGACTGTTTTTTTTTTGTTTTAAAATAGAACAAGCGCATTCTGAAAATGCACAAATCATAATGTTGTTGTTGTTTTTTTACACTTACAACTTACATGTTGCGGTTAATAGTATTCTAGCTGTATATGTCATTATTTATACTTTCTGAATGCATTTAATTTAATTAATACAATAAAGTTACATGACAAAATGTGGAAAAAGTGAAGCTATGTTATTACTTTCCGGATGCACTTTAGTGCATGTGACAAATGTAACCACGTTGTCATTGAACATTCTTATCGCAGGGGCGTCAAATGTATGGCCCGAGGGCCGGATCAGGCCCGCAAATAGGTTTTATCCAGCCTGCGGGATGAGTTTGCTAAGTATGAAATTTAACCTGAAATTTTAGAATGAAAAACAGCTGTACCAAATGTGTCCACTGGATGTCGCAATAACAATTCTTTGTATCTTTGTAGATGAGGTTACATATGCGCAAAATAAACCACATGATGTTAGTACATCAGTTGAGAAAAATGAGCAAACTACATACCGTATTTTTTGGACTATAAGTCTCGTTTTTTTTTTGTAGTTTGGCCGCGGGTGAGACTTGGCCAAACTATGAAAAAAAAAAGTATTTTTTTTGGTTTGGCCGAGTCTCACCCCCCGCTGGACTGTGGAGAAGACTTCGACTTATAGTCGGAAAAATACGGTGAATAACATACTGTAATTAGATTTTGATATCATTTTTTTTTTTTTCTTGATAGATTGAAAATTAACACCAATGAGTTGACTGATGAACACTACCACATAATTGATTCTGAAAATATACAAACCCCGTTTCCATATGAGTTGGGAAATTGTGTTAGATGTAAATATAAACGGAATACAATGATTTGCAGATCCTTTTCAACCCATATTCAATTGAATGCACTACAAATGCAAGATATTTGAGGTTCAAACTCATAAACTTTATTTTTTTTTACAAATAATAATTAACTTGGAAATTTCATGGCTGCAACACGTGCCAAAGTATTTGGGAAAGGGCATGTTCACCACTAAGTTACATCAGTTTTTCTTTTAACAACACTCAATAAACGTTTGGGAACTGAGGAAACTACTTTTTGAAACTTTGTAAGTGGAATTCTTTCCCATTCTTGTTTTATGTAGAGCTTCAGTCGTAACAGTCCGGGGTCTCCGCTGTCATATTTCACGCTTCATAATGCGCCACACATTTTTGATGGGAGACAGGTCTGGACTGCAGGCGGGCCAGGAAAGTACCCATATTCTTTTTTACGAAGCCAAGCTGTTGCAACACGTTTCTTGCTGAAATAAGCAGGGGCGAAATAAGCCGGGGCGTCCATGATAACTTCGCTTGGATGACAACATATGTTGCTCCAAAACCGTATGGACCATTCAGCATTAATGTTGCCTTCACAGATGTGTAAGTTACCCATGCCTTGGGCACTAATACACCCCCATACCACCACAGATGCTGGCTTTTGAACTTTGCGCCTATAACAATCTGAATGGTTATTTTCCCCTTTGTTCTGGAGGACACCACATCCTCTATTTCCAAATATAATTCAAAATGTGGACTCGTCAGACCACAGAACACCTTTCCACTTTGCATCAGTCACTCTTAGGTGAGCTCGGGCCCATCCAAGCCGGCGGCGTTTCAGGGTATTGTTGATAAATGGGTTTGGCTTTGCATAGTAGAGTTTTAACTTGCACTTACAGACGTAACGACCAACTGTAGTTACTGACAGTGGTTTTATGAAGTGTTCATGAGCCCATGTGGTGATATCCTTTACACACTGATGTCAGTTTTTGATGCAGTGCCTGCCGCCTGTAATATCATCGCTTACGTGCATGGATTTCTCCAGATTCTCTGAACCTCTTGATGATTTTACGGACCGTAGATGGGAAAGTCCCTAAATTCCTTGCAATAGCTCGTTGAAAAAAGTTGTTCTAAAACTGTTCGACAATTTGCTTACAAATTGGTGACCCTCGCCCCATCTTTGTTTGTGAATTACTTAGCATTTCATGGAAGCTGCTTTTATATCCAATCATGGCACCCACCTGTTCCCAATTAGCCTGCACACCTGTGGGATGTTCCATATAAGTGTTTGATGAGCATTCCTCAACTTTATCAGTATTTATTTCCACCTTTCCCAACTTCTTTTTCAAGTGTTGCTGGCATCAAATTCTAAAGTTAATGATCATTTGCAAAAAAAAATGTTTATCAGTTTGAACATAAATTATGTTGTTTTTGTAGCATATTCAACTGAATATGGGTTGAAAATGATTTGCAAATCATTGTACTCAGTTTATATTTACATCTAACACAATTTCCCAACTCATATGGAAACAGGGTTTGTAAATAACGACAAATAACGTACATATACTATTAACCGCGACAGGTAATTGTAAAAAAGATAAAAAATGGTTTGTACAATTTCAGAATGTGCTTGTTTTATCTTTAAACAATGAAAACAATCTGAAGTTGTCTTAATTTTTAAGTTATCTTGCCGTGATTTTACCAGTCCGGCCCACTTGGGAGTAGATTTTTCTTCATGTGGCCCCGATCTGAAATGAGTTCTTACACCCCTGCTCTATCGTAAGCCTTGACCGAATAAACTTTTCCGCCTGGCAACCAATCAGAAGGATTGAGGCTTGTCAGCGGAATAACAAGAACAACACAAATCAGCAGCGCCGCACGAAGCGAAGGTGGAATGAAATCACAAAAAGGCACGCGGCTCTCCGGTGTTTGCGCTCGCCAGATAACAAGGCAAGGAATGAAGTATGTTGAGCCCGCATGGGCCTCATGGTTAATGTATTTTCTTTTTTATCTGTCGCTCAGTACGCTCTGCTGTGAACACGCACGCTTTCTTCCTCCACCTCTACATACATTCGCTGATCACATTTGTGTCTGAAAATGTTTCCAACTGCAGCCAGCCATCGACAAAAGCCGCACACGCCACACGATTCCAGGAAAGGTTATTACATGGTCCCTAATCCGATTTTCAGATGTCTATCCGCCAGCAGGACACATGTATTTGCCGACCAAAACCATTTTTCACATGAGAGAGCATTTGGACAGATGGAAAAATGTACTGGGAATCAATGAAACGATGCACAGTCAGGGTGGGGGGTGGGGGGCATACAGTATGGTCAGCTCTGGTTTCATGAGCGGCTTACCAGCACGTTTTGTCTTTTCCTTCCAATTGTTCCTATGTAAAGGCTGGCATTGCTCTCAAAACAGCCATAATACGCTCTTGTAGCAAAAGCATCGACTGTCCTTTGTGTAGGCATTTATGTTTGTGACCCGAGAATTATAGAGAAACCAGGTAATGTTTTCGTAGACTATACAGCGCACCGGTATATAAGCCACACCCACAAAATACAAAAAAAATTTTTTTTTTCCAAATATTAACCACACTGGTGTCTAGGCCGCAGATGTATACAGTGGGGCAGAAAAGTATTTAGTCAGCCACCGATTGTGCAAGTTCTCCCACTTATAATGATGACAGAGGTCTGTAATTTTCATCATAGGTACACTTCAACTGTGAGAGACAGAATGTGAAAAAAAAATCCAGGAATTCACATTGTAGGAATTTTAAAGAATTTATTTGTGGGAATTTTAAAGATTTTATTTGTAAATTATGATGGAAAATAAGTATTTTGTCAACCATTCAAAGCTCTCACTGATGGAAGGAGGTTTTGGCTCAAAATCTCACGATACATGGCCCCATTCATTCTTTCCTTAACACGGTACACTCGTCCTGTCCCCTTAGCAGAAAAACAGCCCCAAAGCATTATGTTTCCACCCTCATGCTTCACAGTAGGTGTGGTGTTCTTGGGATGCAACTCAGTATTCTTCTTCCTCCAAACACGACGAGTTGAGTTTATACCAAAATGGATACATGGATGATACAGCAGAGGATTGGGAGAATGTCATGTGGTCAGATTGGTATAAGCTCAACTCGTCATGTTTGGAAGAAGAAGAATACTGAGTTGCATCCCAAGAACACCATACCTACTGTGAAGCATGGGGGTGGAAACATCATGCTTTGGGGCGTTTTTTCTGCTAAGGGGACAGGACGATTGATCCGTGTTAAGGAAAGAATGAATGGGGCCATATATCGTGAGATTTTGAGCCAAAACCTCCTTCCATCAATGAGAGCTTTGAATCACCATAATTTACAAATAAATTCTTTAAAATTCCTACAATGTGAATTCCTGGATTTTTTTTTCACATACTGTCTCTCACAGTTGAAGTGTACCTATGATGAAAATGACAGACCTCTGTCATCATTTGAAATGGGAGAACTTGCTCAATCGGGGGCTGACTAAATACTTTTTTGCCCCACTGTACGTTGGGAAAGGAGTTTTTTACAAATAAAGATTTTCTAAATGACGTTAAATGTTTCTAAACAGTGGCTAACAAGGGTAGTAAAATGGGTGATCAAACAAAACATAAGTCATCGTCATGGGCCCCACTGGCTGCAGAAGCTAGCTTTTTAATCAGCTAAACTGACTCAATAAGTCCATGATGACGACTTAGTGAATTTGCAAAACTGAAACAATACCAAAAAAATTTAGTCAATACTACTTACAATTACAGTCATGAATGGGTAAACATATTAGCTATTACTAACGACGCTAGCTTAATTACATTGCTATTGCACGTACAAAAATGCCTCTAAAACACTGCTAAAGACATCACACATGGGACGTTTAGAAAGTAAGAATTGTATTAGTAATACTCTCGCTGCTTGGAGTGATAAATGAAGAATCCATACGAGTAGAAATGCTATAGACGTCTAGAAGACAGAACGGGGATTTTACTTCCGGTTGAAAGCTCAGTCTAAACCAAAGGGTATCTTTGCTTGTTTAAATAAAACAACTATTTGCTTTATGGCAGTCAACAAAGAAAAATCCATGAATTAGCCGCACCGTTTTACAGGCTGCAGAATTCAAAGCGTCGGAAAAAAGTACAGACTTGTAGGTCGTGAGTTCAAATCCCTGCCGAGTCATACCAAAGACTATAAAAATAGGACCCATTACCTCCCTGCTTGGCACTCAGCATTAAGGGTTGGAAGTAGGGGTTAAATCACCATAAATGATTCCCGGGCACGGCACTGCTGCTGCTCACTGCTCCCCTCACCTCCCAGGGGGTGATCAAGGGTGATGGGTCAAATGCAGAGAATAATTTCGCCACATCTAGTATGTGTGTGACAATCATTGGTACTTACGTACTTACTTATAGTCTGAAATTTACGGTATCTATTCTGTAGAACAGCTAAATAATGGCCTAATAGCTTATTATATTGATTTTAAAATATACTATGGTTGAATTGTAAAATTACAAACACAAATCTAACATTATTACCGTATTGGGTGCGGTATATAAGCCACACCCACTAAATTTTAAGACAAATATATTTTTCCATATGTAAAGGACAAGTGGTAGGTAATGGATGGATGGATATTAACCACAGCAGATATATATGTTGTGAAATGAGTTATTTACACATAAAGATTTTGTAAATGTTTATTTATATACTTTATTTGTTTCCAAACAGTGTCTGTAAGAAGGGCAGTAAAACGGCTGATCAAACAAAACAGAAGTCATCATCATGGACCCACTGGTTGCAGAAGCTCGCTCTATAATCAGCTAAACAGACTCAATAAGTCCACGATGAAGTCTTAGTGAATTTACAAAACTGAAACAATTCAAAAAGAATGTCATTGTAAGTTAACACATCTCACAATAACACTCGTAAACATATTGGCTTATTAGCTAACACTAACGACGCTAGCTTCATTGCATTACTATAGCACGTACAAATATGCGTGAAAACACGTTTACAGACATTTAGTATGTAAGAATTGTATTAGTTATACTCTTGTTGCTTGGACTGATAAATGAAGAATCCATATGAGTAGAAATGCTATAGATGGCTAGAAGACAGAACTTCCGGTTGAAAGCTGACTGTTTAAAAAAGTGTTTAATATTTGTTCCGAGAGCCTAGACAAGCTTCGGTTAAAAAAAAGCCTTCAGATTTGCTGCTCCATGGTCATGGAAGGATTTACGAATTGATTTGAGGCTAACTGAACTGATAACTTTGGGGGAATTTCAGGCCATTTCAAAGGATCGAGAAGTGGTTTCTATTGGGCACTGAACTTGTTTTTATTGAAACATTTTATCTTATCTATTGCATGTTTTTATGGAAGTAGTTTGTACTTTTAACTACAGTGTGTGACCTCCTGTTTATGGTTTTGGTTTTATTGATTTATGAAACCTGTCTTTGGTGGCCTCTTGGCCAGGTCAGTCTGACAAAATAGATTTTAATCACAATGAGTTTTTACCTGGTTGAATAAAGGGAAAAGAAAAAGAAAAAAAAAATGAATGGCTAAGTTCCAAAAATTTGAAGACCAATCTTGCCTTTTCTCATACTTCCTCCAAATGAGCCATTTGGAGTTTGCCCAATTTGTGACGTTTTTTCCTATTGTTGACGTCAGCAGACACTGTCGAAGTGGAGGCACATAAAGGTCGTGAGTTCAAACCCCGCCCAAGTCATACCAAAGATTAGAAAAATGGGACCCATCACGTCCCTGCTTGGCACTCAGCATCAAGGGTTGGAATTGGGGGTTAAATCACCAAAATGATTCCCGAGCGCAGCCACCGTTGCTGCTCACTACTCCCCTCTCCTCCCAAGGGGTGGAACAAGAGGATGGGTCAAATGCAGAGGGTAATTTCAGTGACTATCAGTGGAAACTTTTTAACTTGAAGAAGGAACAAATGATGTGACAAAGTTGCGGGAAAAAAGTAATTTTAATCTGGCAATTTAGTCTTGTTGTGCGAACAAAAAAAAATGTTTACTAGGTCACCATGTTTTCAAAGAAAAAAAAAAACAGGTTGTCATGACGTGGACTTTGGTGTGGTTTGTTTTTTCCCGTGGTGCAAAGCGACTGGACCGGACACGACGTGAAGGTAATGACATATTTTAATCTTAACTCAAAAAAAGGAACAAATGAAAGGCGCTCACAGAGGAGGTACAAAAACTTGGCTATGAAAAATAAAACTCACACTAAGGCAAAACTATGGACAACAAAAGCAAAAACACATACTGTGACTGAAAAAGAGCATGAATCATCGGCATGGATATCATGGGTGTGTAGGAGGTGATGTCGCCAGGCTAACTGCCTGGCAGCTACAGGCTTTAAATAATGCTGTGGTGATTAACAGGTGCATGAGTCCAAATGAACCAGGTGCGTGACATGACAGGTGAAAACTAATTGGTAGTCATGGTGACAAAAACAAGAGTGCCCAATGAGTCCAAAACCAAACAGAACGTGACCACAAAACATGACATGAGTACTGTAATGAGAATGATATCGTAAAGTTATGAGTTTCAAAGTTATGAGAAAAAAAGTGTTTTTTTAGTGAAGGCACTATTAATGCTGAATGGTCCATACAGGTTTTGGAGCAACAGATGTTGTCATCCAAGCAACGTTACCATGGACACTGCTGCTTATTTCAGCAAGACAATGCCAAGCCACGTGTTACAACAGCGTGGTTTTGTAGTAAAAGAGTGCGGGTACTTTCCAGTCCAGACCTGTCTCCCATCGAAAATGTGTGGCGCATTATGAAGTGTAAAATACGACAGCAAAGACCCCGGACTGTTGATCGACTAAAGCTCTACATAAAACAAGAATGGGAAAGAATTCCACTTTCAAAGCTTCAACAATTAGTTTCCTCAGTTCCCAAACGTTTATTGAGTGTTAATAAAAGAAACGGTGATGTAACACAGTGGTGAACATGCCCTTTCCCAACTACTTTGGCACGTGTTGCAGCCATGAAATTCTAAGTTAATTATTATTTGCAAAAAAAATAAAGTTTATGAGTTTGAACATCAAATATCTTGTCTTTGTAGTGCATTCAACTGAATATGGGTTGAAAAGAATTTGCAAATCATTGTATTCACTTTATATTTACATCTAACACAATTTCCCAACTCATATGGAAACGGGGTTTGTATAAAGTCCCAACGATAGTCACACACACACCAGGTGTGGTGAAATTATCCCCTGCATTTCACCCATCCCTATGTTCACCCCCTGGGAGGTGAGGGGAGCAGTGAGCAGCAGCGGTGGCCAAGCTCTGGAATAATTTTGGTGATTTAACCCCCAATTCCAACTCCTTGATGCTGAGTGCCAAGCAGGGAGGTAATTAGTCCCATTTTTATAGTCTTTGGTACGACTCAGCCGGGGTTTGAACTCACAACCTTCCAGTCTCAGGGCGGACACTCTAACCACAAGGCCACTGAGCAGGTTTTAAAGGCCTACTGAAATGAGATTTTCTCATTTAAACGGGGATAGCAGGTCCATTCTATGTGTCATACTTGATCATTTTGCGATATTGCCATATTTGTGCTGAAAGGATTTAGTAGAGAACATCCACGATAAAGTTTGCAACTTTTGGTCGCTAATAAAAAAGCCTTGCCTGTGCCGGAAGTAGCAGACGATGTGTGCGTGACGTCACCGGTTGCAGGGCTCCTCACATCCTCACATTGTTTACAATCATAGCCAGCAGCAGCTAGAGCAGGGGTAGGGAACCTATGGCTGTAGAGCCAGATACGGCTCTTTTGATGACTGCACCTGGCTCTCAGGTAAATCTTAGCTGACATTGCTTAACACGATAAGTAATTAATAATTACACTCAAAATATAAATAACGTTAAAAATATTAAACATTCTCATGCATTTTAATCCATTCATCCATTTTCTACCGCACCTGTTCAAGAAGTTGCATTAATTGTAGAATTATTTTATTTATTACTGGTTTACTATTTACTATTACTATTTATTACTAGCTTCAGAATAACAATGTTATTAAAAAGAATAAGAGACTTATTATTCTCTAAAAATATTGGTCTTACTTAAAATGCACGCATTTAGTTGTATTCAGTGTTAAAAAATATGATATGGCTCTCACAGAAATACATTTTAAAATATTTGGCTTTCATGGCTCTCTCAGCCAAAAAGGATCCCGACCCCTGAGCTAGAGCTATTCGGACCGAGAAAGCGACAATTTCCCCATCAATTTGAACGAGGATGAAAGATTCGTGGATGAGGATCTTGAGATTGAAGGACTACAAAGAAAAAAAAAAGTCGATTGCAGATGTTATTACACAAATTTACTATGATCATTCTGGAAAATCCCTTATCTGCCTATTGTGTTAGTGTTTTAGTGAGATTAAATAGTACCTTTAAAGTTGGAGGGGTGTGGCCACCGGTGTGTTGACCCAGTGTCTTTGAGGCAAGTCGCGCTGCTGGAAACTCCGCTGATGTCACCGACGTCACCGGTAAGAGCAAACTTATTACCACAATTTTCTCACCGAAAACTGCTGGTTGACATTTAGTCGGGATCCATGTTCGCTTGACCGCTTTGATCCATAGTAAAGCTTCGCCTTCGGGAATTTTAAACAAGGAAACACTGTGTGTTTGTGTTGCTAAAGGCTAAAGCTTCCCAACTCCATCTTTCTACTGTGACTTTTCCATTATTAATTGAACAAATAGCAAAAGATTCAGCAACACAGATGTCCAGAATACTGTTTAACTATGCGATTAAAGCAGACTACTTATACCTTGGATCGGGCTGGAAAATGATGTCCGCTACAACCCGAGACGTCAAACCCACGCGTCATCATACGAGTCATCATTCCGCGACGTTTTCAACAAGACACTTCGCGGGAAATTTAAAATTGCAATTTAGTAAACTAAAAAGGCCGTATTGGCATGTGTTGCAATGTTAATATTTCATCATTGATATATAAACTATCAGACTGCGTGGTCGGTAGTAGTGGGTTTCAGTAGTGAAGTGTGAAGTGAAGCATATTTATATAGCGCTTTTCTCAAAGTGACTCAAAGCGCTTTACATAGTGAAACCCAATATCTAAGTTTTACATTTAAACCAGTGTGGGTGCCACTGGGAGCAGGTGGGTAAAGTGTATTGCCCAAGGACACAACGGCAGTGACTAGGATGGCAGAAGCGGGAATCGAACCTGCAACCCTCAAGTTGCTGGCACGGCCGCTCTACCAACCGAGCTATACCGCTAGGCCTTTAATGTGCTATTTAAATTAGTAATAATAAAAGAAAAGAACATTTTTGAATGGAACTAGAATATTTATCATATTGCAATAAAAAAAAATAATTTTTTTTGAAAAATCTACTGTAATAGAACTCTTCACTCGATAATGGACATTATGTAGAGTGCACACGTTTCGACCCCTCATTTCCTCTCTGCCTTTTTTGCAGGCATCCTCCTGATGATGGCGCTGTGCGAGCAGGTCCACGTGTACGAGTACATCCCCTCCATGAGGCAGACGGACCTGTGCCATTACCACGAGCTCTACTTTGACGTGGCGTGCACGCTGGGGGCCTACCACCCGCTCCTGTACGAGAAGAGCCTGGTGCAGCGCATCAACACCGGCACCGAGGTGGACCTCCGCAGGAAGGGGCGGGCCACCCTGCCGGGGTTCCGCACCGTGGACTGTGGTGACATCTGAAGTTGCACCATGGCCGACTATCTTGAGGCCACTTTACGTAACTATGGCCTGTTCTTAGGGTGGGGGTGGGGGTGGCACTGAGGGCGCGGTGCAATAAAGCCTGTGAAGGCGGATGAGACTGACAAAAAAAACAAAAGCCTGAGCCCCCTTCAAGGTGGGAGAGGATCAACATGCGAGGCTTGTTTTCATTAAGATGGCTTTGACAAAGACATCTCTCTCTGCTGTAACTGAGCCATGTTAGCTGTTGAGCTGACAAGATTTTTTTTACGGAATTTTCCACAGTGTAAATTCTGTTCTTTTTCCACTCTCTCACGGCAGCGGTCTTGCCGTTTTTTCTACTCGGACGATGCCGACAGGGTCTTAAACTGTTCAGCGCCTCCCATTGCGTTGCACCAGCTCTTATTAGTATTCGTACGGCGTGCGTGGAAAGTGAGAGCCGGTTTCGCCCCACCACCCCCCTGCTGATACATCTTAGCTTAACGCTACATTGGCCTAATTAGGGCGCTTGTCACGCCGTGTTTGGACTGTGCAAGTTCTCGTGCTGTCAAACGAGGGACCAAAGTTGACGTCTGGAATCCACAGGTGGAGTGGAGTTGCTTCGCGTAGGCTAGTGTTGGCAAGTTCTCGATCTTCCGGCCTTATTCGGCAACTTCTGGCCTTATCGTGAAAAACTCATTGCTATTATTGTTTGTGTTATTCGACTACTGCAGTATGTGTCTTTAAATGAAACTCCTCTGTCCACTTATCTATCAAAAAAAGCAAGAACTTGGGGTAGAATTTGTGTACATTTACGTGAGAATAAGTTCAGCTGGTAACTAGCGTTCACGCTGGCCCGTCAGGATTTTTTGTTGAATCCGAACTTTTTATTTTATGATTGGTAAAACTGTATTGTTGACTTACCTATCAACAAAAAGCATCATTTTGGGGTAGAATTTGTGTACATTTACATGAGATATTACGTTCAGCTGGTAAATAAAGCTACGATCACGCTGCCACCTTTTTGATTTTTTGTTAAATCCGATCTTTTTATGTTTTTATTCTGCCAAATAAAACAGTTCTGTTCACTTACCTATCTACAAAAAGCAAATTCTTGGGGTAAAATTTGTGTACATTTACGTGAGATATTACGTTCAGCTGGTAACTAAAGCTACATTCACGCTGCCCCGTTTTGATTTTTTGTTAAATCCGATCTTTTTATGTAGTTATTCTGCAAAATAAGACAGTTCTGTCCACTTAACTATCAACATAAAGGAACATCTTGGGGTAGAATTTGTGTACATTTACGTGAGATTATGTTCAGCTGGTAACTAAGGTACGTTCATGCTGGCCAGTCAGGATTTTTTGTTGAATCAATTTGTGTACATTTACATGAGATATTACGTTCAGCTGGTAACTAAAACTACGATCACGCTGCCACCTTTTGGATTTTTTGTTAAATCCGATCTTTTTATGTATTTATTCTGCTAAATAAAACAGTTATTTTCTCTTACCTATCATCAAAAAGCAACATATTGGGGTAGAATTTGTGTACATTTTTACGTGAGATATTACGCTGGACCGTCAGGATTTTTTGTTGAATCCAATCTTATTATGTAGTTGTTCTGATTGGTAAAACTGTTTTGTCGACTTACCTATCAACAATAAGCATCATTTTGGGGTAGAATTTGTGGCCATTTACATAAGATATTACGTTCAGCTGGTAACTGTCAGGATTTTTTGTTAAATCCGATCGTTTAATGTAGTTATTCTGCTAAATAAAACATTTCTGTCCACTTGCCTATCTACAAAAAGCAACATCTTGGGGTAGAATTTGTGTACATTTACATGAGATATAATGTTCAGCTGATAACTAAAGCTACAATCATGCTGCCACCTTTTTGATATTTTGTTAAATCCGATCTTTTTATGCAGTTATTCTGTGTTAAATCCGATCTTTTTATGCAGTTATTCTGTGAAATAAAACAGTTCTGTCTACTTAGCTATCAACATAAAGGAACGTCTTGGGGTAGAATTTGTGTACATTTTTGTGAGATGTTTACCTGGTAACTAAGGCTACGTTCACGCTCCGTCAGGATTTTTTGTTAAAGTCGATCTTTTTATGTAGTTATTCTGCGAAATAAAACGGTTCTGTCCACTTACCTATCAACAAAAGCAACATATTGGGGTAAAATTTGTGTACATTTACGTGAGTTATTACATTCGATTCCCCGTCAGAATTTTTTGTTAAATCCGATCTTTTTATGTAGTTATTCTGCGAAATAAAACGGTTCTGTCAACTTACCTATCAACAAAAGCAACATATTGGGGTAAAATTTGTGTACATTTACGTGAGTTATTACATTCGGCTGGTAACTAAGGCACGTTCACGATTCCCCGTCAGGATTTTTTGTTAAATCCGATCTTTTTTCTAGTTATTTTTGCGAAATAAAACGGTTCTGTCCAATTACCTATCAACAGAAAGCAACATCTTGGGGTCAAATTTGTGTACATTTACATGAAATATTACATTCAGCTGGTAACTAAGGCTACTACGTTCATCCTGCACCGTTTGGATTTTTTGTGAAATCCGATCTTTTTTGTGTTAGTTTTCTTGTGAAATAAAACAGTTCTGTCCACTTAGCTATCAACATAAAGGAACACCTTGGGGTAGAATTTGTGTACATTTACGTGAGATGTTTAGCTGGTAACTAAGGCTACATTGACGCTCCTTTAGGATTTTTTGTTAAATCCAACTTTTTATGTAGTTATCCTGCTAAATAAAACGGTTTTGTCCACTTACCTATCTACAAAAACCAACAAAATTTGTGTACATTTACGTGAGATAATGCGTTCAGCTGGTAACTACGTTCTCGCTGGGCCACATCAGGATTTTTTGTTGAATCCGATCTTTTTATGTAGTTTTTCTGATTGGTAAAACTATTTTGTCGACTTGCCTAGCAACAAAAAGCAACATTTTGGGGTAATTTGTGTACATTTACATGAGATATTACGTTCAGCTGGTAACTAAAGCTACGATCACGCTGCCACCTTTTTGATTTTTTGTTCAATCCGATCTTTTTATGTAGTTATTCTGCTAAATAAAACAGTTCTGTTCACTTACCAATCTACAAAAAATAACATCTTGGGGTAAAATTTGTGTACATTTACGTGAGATCTTTACCTGGAAGGTTATACTATAGTTCACGCTGCCCCGTTTGGATTTTTTGTTAAATCCAATCTTTTTATGTAGTTATTCTGCGAAATAAAGCAGTTCTGTTCACTTACCTATCTACAAAAAGTAACATCTTGGGGTAAAATTTGTGTATTTACGTGAGATATTACGTTCAGCTGGTAATTAAGGCTACGTTCACGCTGGCCCATCAGGATTTTTTGTTGAATCTGATCTTTTTATGTAGTTTTTCTGATTGGTAAAACTGTTTTGTCGACTTACCTATCAACAAAAGGCAACATTTTGGGGTAGAATTTTTGTATTACGTTCAGCTGGTAACTTTTTTTTTTTTTTTTTTTTTTTTTTAATCAATCCAACAAAACAATACACAGCAATACCATAACAATGCAATCCAAAACCAAACCTGACCCAGCAACACTCAAAACTGCAACAAACAGAGCAATTGAGAGGAGACACAAACACGACACAGAACAAACCAAAAGTAGTGAAACAAAAATGAATATTATCAACAACAGTATCAATATTAGTTATAATTTCAACATAGCAGTGATTAAAAATCCCTCATTGACATTATCATTAGACATTTATAAAAGAAAAAGAACAATAGTGTCACAGTGGCTTACACTTGCATCGCATCTCATAAGCTTGACAACACACTGTGTCCAATGTTTTCACAAAGATAAAATAAGTCATATTTTTTGTTCTTTTAATAGTTAAAACAAATGTACATTATTGCAATCAGTTGATAAAACATTGTCCTTTACAATTATAAAAGCTTTTTACAAAAATCTTCTACTCTGCTTGCATGTCAGCAGACTGGGGTAGATCCTGCTGAAATCCTATGTATTGAATGAATAGAGAATCCTTTTGAATGGGGAAAAAAATTGTTTTTGAATCGAGAATCGTGTTGAATTGAAAAAAAAAATCGATTTTGAATCGAATCGTGACCCCAAGAATCGATATTGAATCGAATCGTGGGACACCCAAAGATTCGCAGCCCATATCAACAAAAAGCAGAGTCTTCAGGTAGAATTTGTGTACATTTACGTGAGATATTACGTTTAGCTGGTATAAGGTTACGTTCGCACCGACCCATTTGGATTTTTTGCTAAATCCGATCTTTTTATGTAGATTACAAAAACCATGTGACCTTAATGCATGGACAATGCAAACGTAATGCGTATGTGAGCCCTGTGTTCAGGCAAGTTTACGCATTTCTTGCCATGGTAGTTTGTGGGACCCTTAATGCTACGTCTTTACCTCGGAGCATGTGGGTGAAGAGACTGAGCAGCAGGACATACAAGAAGTACAAGAAGTACAAATAGTATATTTGCCTTACAAAGGAATATTATGGTCACACTGAAAAAAATATAAAAATAGTCGTTGGCTGATAAAAGAATGTTTTCGAATAGAAAAAAGTAATATATAATTGATTAGTAGCTTCTATAAGATTATTTTTTTCGCCACGGACTGTTTTCTGGTTCTTCGTCCACTGTATTTTTTCAGGCCTGTTTTTTTGCCAAGAATTTGGACGAACGCGACCTAAACGATCGGACTGCAGTCTCAGATACATACATACGAAAAAAGCCTTTAAACGATCGGAATCGTACTGTTTACAGTGACATGAAAAAATCGGATTTGATCGGCAGTGTGAACATGGCTTAAGTTATTTCTGAACGGAATTGCAACAAGTAGGAACCTTTCCTTGTCTGTCGTCAGTTCTGCAAACGGACACAATAAAAAAAAATGTGAGATACGAACATTGTGGCCGATTATTGTCGGATACCTGGTGTGAAATGTGGCTGACGTAAGATCTGGTTGTGGGTATTCTGTGCTGAAGTGGGATATAGATGGTAAATGATCATGGGTGTTTTGGGTAAGGTACTGTAGTTAAGTAGGGTTATGCTTGGTGGGTGGTAGGTAGGAAGGTAGGCAGACCGTTAGGTAAGTAGTGAACTTTGGATATTACTACGTTCACGCCGACCCATTTGGATTTTTTGCTAAATCCGATCTTTTTATGTAAACAAAAACCATGTGACCTTAATGCATGGACAATGCGAACGTAAAGCGTATGTGAGCCCTGTGTTCAGGCAAGTTTACGCATTTCTTGCTATGGTAATTTGTGGGACCCTTAATGCTACGTCTGTACCTCGGAGCATGTGGGTGAGGAGACAGAGCAGCAGGACATTTTATAATTTATACAAGTAGGACAAATAGTATATTTGACTTACAAAGGAATATTATGGTCGGACTGAAAAAAATATTAAAATAGTCGTTGGCTAATAAAATAATGTTTTTCGAATAGAAAAAGTAATATATAATTAATTAGTAGCTTCTGTAAGATAATTTTTTCGCCACGGACTGTTTTCTGATTCTTCGTCCACTGTATTTTTTCAGGCCTGTTTTTTTGCCAAGAATTTGGACGAACGCGACCTAAACGATCAGACTGCAGTCTCAGATACATACATACGAAAAAGGCCTTTGAAACGATCGGAATCGTACTGTTTACATCGACATGAAAAAATCTAATTTGACCGGCAGTGTGAACATAGCTTAAGTTATTTCTGAACGGAATTGCAACGAGTAGGAACCTTTCCTTGTCTGTCGTCAGTTCTGCAAACGGACGCAATAAAAGTTTTTTTGCTGTTTGTCGTAAGCTACGCGATCAATGTCTGTTTCTTGGCCGATCAAATTTTGCGAATATGCTAGTGAAATTCTGCGATCTTGTGAGATACGAACATTGTTGTCGATTATTGTCGGAAATCTGGTGTGAAATGTGGCTGACGTAAGATCTGGTTGTGAGTATTCTGTGCTGAAGTGGGATATAGATGGTAAATGATCATAGGTGTTTTGGGTAAGGTACTGTAGTTAAGTAGGGTTATGCTTGGTGGGTGGTAGGTAGGAAGGTAGGCAGACCGTTAGGTAAGTAGTGAACTTTGGATATTACTACGTTCACGCCGACCCATTTGGATTTTTTGCTAAATCCGATCTTTTTATGTAAACAAAAACCATGTGACCTTAATGCATGGACAATGCGAACGTAAAGCGTATGTGAGCCCTGTGTTCAGGCAAGTTTACGCATTTCTTGCTATGGTAATTTGTGGGACCCTTAATGCTACGTCTGTACCTCGGAGCATGTGGGTGAGGAGACAGAGCAGCAGGACATTTTATAATTCATACAAGTAGGACAAATAGTATATTTGACTTACAAAGGAATATTATGGTCGGACTGAAAAAAATATTAAAATAGTCGTTGGCTAATAAAATAATGTTTTTCGAATAGAAAAAGTAATATATAATTGATTAGTAGCTTCTATAAGATTTTTTTTTTCGCCACGGACTGTTTTCTGATTTCTTCATCCACCGTATTTTTTCAGGCCTGTTTTTGCCAAGAATTTGGACAAACGCGACCTAAACGATCAGACTGCAGTCTCAGATACATACATACGAAAAAGGCCTTTGAAACGATCGGAATCGTACTGTTTACATCGACATGAAAAAATCTAATTTGACCGGCAGTGTGAACATAGCTTAAGTTATTTCTGAACGGAATTGCAACGGGTAGGAACCTTTCCTTGTCTGTCGTCAGTTTTGCAAACGGACGCAATAAAAGTTTTTTTGCTGTTTGTCGTAAGCTACGCGATCAATGTCTGTTTCTTGGCCGATCAAATTTTGCGAATATGGTAGTGAAATTCTGCGATCTTGTGAGATACGAACATTGTTGTCGATTATTGTCGGAAATCTGGTGTGAAATGTGGCTGACGTAAGATCTGGGTGTGGGTGTTCTGTGCTGAAGTGGGATATAGATGGTAAATAATCATGGGTGTTTTGGGTAAGGTACTGTAGGTAAGTAGCGTTATGCTTGGTGGGTGGTAGGTAGGAAGGTAGGCAGACCGTTAGGTAAGTAGTGAACTTTGGACCCGTTTTGTACAAACGTTGGCTGGACTGCAGCACCCATTTTTCCCACCACTCATAAGGGAATGTACCTTTTTACCAACTGCGTGTTTTAGCGCCGAAGTACGTTGCAGTCGCAGTTGGCGGCCAGGGTTTTACTTATTTTTTACGGAGCGGCTGCTTTATTTATCCTCCCAATATTGTCCCAGAGCCGCCATCATCTCGCAGGAATGTGGAGCAGTAATACCCTCAGATTTGCTCCGTCTCTTCCCTTGAGGAGACTTTATTGATTTCTTTTTTCACGCCGGGGGAGTTTTTAACAGCGCTATTGTAATGAAATGTTCCTGAGCCAGTGCCGGTGGTTTGATTTCGAGTAATACATGAAGGAAGTGTTAGGAAATAGTAGTAGTACAAGTATCAACAACCTGTGATATTTCCTCAATAAGTGGTCCAACAGGTGATTGCTTTGCTGCACAAAACTTAATATACACTATATTGCCAAAAGTATTAGGCCACACATCCAAATGATCAGAATCAGGTGTCCTAATCACTTGTACAAAATCAAGCACTTTGGCATTTGTGAAGAATGGTTCCGCTCTCGGGAGCTCAGTGATTTCCAGCGTGGAACTGTCATAGGATGCCACCTGTGCAACAAATCCAGTCGGGAAATTTCCTCGCTCCTAAATATTCTGGATTTGGAGGTTGCCAGGAGAACAGTACATTTCGGACTGCATTGTGACGAGTGTGAAGTTTGGTGGAGGAGGAATTATGGTGCGGGGTTGTTTTTCAGGAGTTGGCCTTGGCCCCTTAGTTCCAGTGACAGGAACTTTAAATGCTCCAGGGTACCAACCTTGTGGGCCCCTTCCTCTTCCAACATGACTGTGCAGCAGTGCACAAAAGCAAGGTCCATAAAGACATGGATGACAGAAACTGGTGTGGATGAACTTGACTGGCCTGCACAGAGTCCTGACCTGAACCCGATAGAACAACTTTGGGATGAATTAGAACGGAGACTGAGAGCTAGGCTTTCTCGAGCAACATCAGTGTGGGACATCACCAATGCACTTTTGGAAGAATGGTGGAAAATTCTTATAAACACACTCCGCAACCTTGTGGACAGCCTTCCCGGAAGAGTTGAAACTGTAATAGCTGCAAAAGGTGGACCGACATCATATTGAACCCTATGGGTTAGGAATGGTATGGCACTTCAAGTCCATATGTGGGTCAAATACTTTTGGCAATATAGTGTATGTTACTGTATTTCAATTCAACAATTTGTATTTATTCCAATTCCAAAAATAGCCGTTTTGTGAAAGAAAGAAAAAAACAGTTTGTGCTCGTGAAAATACCTCACGGCTGGTTTTTGGACTGTTTTTTTTTTCAGAAAGTACTGATACAATTATGTGCTCTTGTATTGCAATAATTTATTGACAAGCTCAAAAGGAGGGGAAGAAGTGTCTTTCAGCAGCTCTATGGATATTTGGAACAATCATAACACAAACAAAATGATGAACCTAAAGGTGGATTTAGGTTGTTTTGGCTTAGGATGGGTATAATTAATTCAACCCAATTGACTTAATTAATTTAGGCTGTTGGTTAAGCGCCAAATAACGTGCTGTCGAAATGAATTAAAAAAAAAACTATGAAAGAAATAGCGTGCTGTCTAAAGAATTTTGGCTACAGCCACCTGCAAACAATTATTGTTAATTAATTCATGGTATTAATTAGTAACAATTGGTTGATTAAGCTATAGAATGCCCATCCAGGTTTTTGGCCTAATTCCACTGGGGACACAAAAAGAGTATCTTTGAGTTACAAAGGAATATTATGGTCACACTGAATTTTATTTATGTATTTATTTATTTTTTTTAAGTCTTTGGCTGATAAAATAATATTTTTCAAAAACAAGTCATAAAATTACAAGAATGAAGTGTAATTCTAACGTGATAAAAGTAATATATAATTGATAAGTGGCATTTTTCCTTGAAGAAAAATGCTACTTTTTTTTTTGTAGAGACTGTTTTCCTACGCTTTGTACTCTGTGGCTTACAAAACAGCGCAGCCAATTTATGGATTTTTCTCTGCTTGCTAACGGCCATAATGTTTTGTATTCAACAAATAGTTTTCATATTACACCAAGAAAGACTGAAAAGGTGTGTTATTGTTTGTGCTATGGCGCCATCTTTTGGACGAGTTTGCTCGCTGCAGGTGCCGGGGGGTCGACAGTGTACTTCCTGTTTCGTGCCTTCCGTAGCGTTTCTGCTCGAAAAGATTCATCATTCATCACTCCAAGCACCCTTTGTAGGTTTTACAATAGAACTAAAACAAGTCATACTTACTAAACCGTCCCATGTGTGATGGCTTTAGGAGTGTTTTCATGCATATTTGTACATGCTTATCGTGACGTAATCAAACAAGCGTCATTAGCCAAAATGCTAACACGTGTCTGTCAGTATTATTAACTTAAAATGACATTATTTTTGTATTTCAGTTTTGTAAATAGCATTTTTTTTGTATTGTTTTAGTTTTGTAAATTATCCAAAACGTCACTGTGGCGTTATCGAATCTGTTTAACAGGGGTGTCAAATGTACGGCCCAATGGCCGGATCAGGCCCGTGAACAGGTTTTATCCAGCCCGCGGGATGAGTTTGCTTAGTATAAAAATTAACTTGAAATTTTTGGATGTTAGAAACATCTGTTCTAAATGTGTCTACTGCAGGGGTCACCAACACGGTGCCCGCGGGCACCAGGTAGCCCGTAAGGACCAGATGAGTAGCCCGCTGGCCTGTTCTAAAAATAGTTCAAATAGCGGCACTTGCCTCTATTTTTTAAATTTCATTTATTTACTAGCAAGCTGGTCTCGCTTTGTTCGACATTTTTAATTCTAAGAGAGACAAAATTCAAATAGAATTTGAAAATCCAAGAAAATATTTTAAAGACTTGGTCTTCACTTTTAAACACATATACCTTTTTTACCTTTTAAATTCCTTCCTCTTTTTTCCTGACAATTTAAATAAATGTTCAAGTAAATTTATTTTTTTTGTTGTAAAGAATAATAAATAAGTTTAAATTGAATTCTTCATCTTAGCTTCGGTTTTTTCGAGGAAGAATATTTGTGAAATATTTCTTCAAACTTATGATTAAAATTCCCAAAAAATATTCTGGCAAATCTAGAAAATCTGTGAAATCAAATTTAAATCTTGTTTCAAAGTCTTTTGAATTTCTTTTAAAATTTTTGTTCTGGAAAATCTAGAAGAAATAATGATTTATCTTTGTTAGAAATATATCTTGGTCCAATTTGTTATATATTCTAACAAAGTGCAGATTGGATTTTAATGTATTTAAAACATGTCATCAAAATTCTAAAATTAATCTTAATCAGGAAAAATTACTAATGATGTTCCATAAATTCGTTTTGTAATTTTTTCAAAAAGATTCGAATTAGCTAGTTTTTTTCGGTTGAATTTTAAAGAGTGGAAATTGAAGATAAACTATGTTTCAAAATTAAATTTTCATTTTTTTAGTGTTTTCTCTTTTAAACCGTTTAAATTAAGTGTTTTTTTTCATCATTTATTCTTTACAAAAAAATCTTCCGTAAAAGGAAAAAAAATGAAGGACGGATTGACAGACAGAAATACCCATTTTTTTTAATATATATATTAGGAATTAGTAGTAGTACAAGTGTATATATATATATATATATATATATATATATATATATATTATTTATTTATTAAAGGTAAATTGAGCAAATTGGCTATTTCTGGCAATTTATTCAAGTGTGTATCAAACTGGTAGCCCTTCATATTAATCAGTACCCAAGAAGTAGCTCTTGGTTTCAAAATAGTTGGTGACCCCTGATCTACTGGATATCGCATTAAAAATTCTTAACAAAATATCTTGATAGATTGAAAATTAACACTCATTGCCTTCCGCCCGAATGCAGCTGAGATAGGCTTGGGGTTGCTGGAGCCTAACGAGTCAATCGGTAGAAAATGGATGGATGGATACATAATTTATTCAGAAAATATAAATAACGACAAATACATTATTAACCGTAACATGTACCTGAAAAAAAAAAACACAATATTATGATTTGTACATTTTCAGAATTTTCTATTTTTTTTTCAGAATTTTCTATTTTTAAACAAAGAACACAATCTGAAGTTGTCATTATTTGTAAGTGACCGTACCGTGATTTTACCAGTCCGGCCCACTTGGGAGTAGAATTTCCTCAATGTGGCCCCTGATCTAAATTAGTTTGACACCCCTGCTATAACCCATTGAAGAGCAAGGTTCCGCATCTAGTCGGTGACTTCTGTTTTGTTTCATCATCCGTTTTACTGCCATGCGACAGGCATCGTTTGGAAACAATTAAGGTATGTGAATATTTATTTACAAACTATTTTGTACCAGTATTTTTATGCCATTCATAGTCTGGCGTGACTAATTTATGTAAAATATGTATTTCTTCTAAAATGTAGTCGGTGCGGCACAAGTACTACAGTTTTGTCAATTTTAGTCCAGGAAAAATATGACCCATTTCTCGGGAGAAAAAAATACCTCCAGAAGAATATATATACATCATGCTTTATTCTTGAAAAATATTACTTTATTCTTGAGGAAAATATGACTATTGAAAATGTTTTTGTTTTTTTTGTTTTGTTTTTTCAACAAAAGGGCAACCTTGCCACTTGACAAAAATGTACTCTTTAAGTATTACAATAATCTTGCAAGATTTGGATTTTGTCTCTTTCCCTTGAAAATCCCTCAAATTGATTGTTCTTTTCCTTTTCAGTGTGGGCATAATATTCCTTCATGTTGTGAGATTGATTTCAACAAACAAAAGAAAATGGTTTCTTGTACATAACTTTTTGACTCTTGGCTGAGAATGTTTGGATGTTTTTTTTTTTTTAAATCACAACTGGAGTGATTTTACAAGCTAGAGGGAAATTCAGCGTTTAGTTTTTAAAACTGAAATTTTGCAGATTTTAAGCTCTTGCTATAAGATTTTGTGACTGTGAGAAAAATAAAAGAAAGTCTCAAACCTTTTGAGTTTACTGTAAATACCTTGTTCCGTGACAACCGGGATCAGGCCTGAAGGGGTCTTGGGGTGCGTTCACTCTTGTCGTGTTTGTTTCGGTTCAGAAGAACTCTGGTGCGTTTTTCTGTGACTGTACGGTGTGTTCAATGAGATCATTTGCACCAAATAAGCGGACCCGGACCGCTTGACACATGGGTCTCTGGTCCGCTTGCAAAGGAAATCTGGTGCAGTTCTGTGAATGTGAACGCTACTCGGACCAGTGTTGGAATGACAACAAAAAGTATGCAGAAGTGACTATATGAGATTAAAAAGTGTATTTTAGAAGCTCTTGCCGAAATGTAATATAGCAAGTTAAAGCAGGTTTTAAAAAATAACCCGAGTATTAAACCCAGGAGAGGGCATTATGGTTTAGAACAGGGGTGTCGAACGAACGTAAGACCCGGGGGTCGTATCAGGCCCATGGACAGGTTTAACCCGCAAAATAGGTTTGAGTGTAATCTTAGCTTCATTTTTTTTTTTTTAAATGAAAGAAACTGCTGTTCTAAATGTGTCCACTGGATGTCGCAATAGCAATTCAATTGTAACCCACGTCACACATGAAACTGTTTTAAAGATGATGTGTCAGCTGACTTTAAGCGCACTCTATATTGGCTGCCGCTACTCCAATCAGCATCAATTGTGGCTGGCAAAAGGCTCATGCTATAGCAACGCACAATACCTTTTATTATTTTTTTTAATTGTAAATAATCCACTCAACAGATACAAATAACGAAACAGTGAAATGCAAAGGCAACATGACCATCATCTTTGTAGTAAGAGTAAGATGTGCACCCTGAGCTCCATGGGAAAAATGTGTAAAGTACCAATGATTGTGACACACACACACACACACACTAGGTGTGGTGAAATTTGTCATCTGCATTCGGCCCATCCCCTTGTTTACCCCTTGGGAGCTGATGGGAGCAGTGAGCAGCAGCGGTGGCCACACCCGGGAATCATTTTGGTGATTTAACCCCCAATTCCAACCCTTGATGCTGAGTGCCAAGCATGGAGGTAATGGGTCCCAATTTTATAGTCTTTGGTACAACTCGGCCGGAGTTTGAACTCACAACCAACCGATCTCGGCAGACGGGAGGAGTTTACTAAGTGTAAAAATGAACCTGGAATATAATGAAAGAAACAGCTGTTCTAAATGTGTCCACTAGATGTTACAATAGCAATTTTTGTATCTCTGTAGATGATGCTACACAAGTACAAAACAAAAACCACATGTTAGTACATCTGTCAAGGAAAATGATCAAACTACATAAATAACATACTGTAATTTGATTTTGATATCGTTTTTTTATCTTGATAGTGAAAATTAACACCAATGAATTGACTGATGAACATTATCACAAACTTTATTCAGAAGGTATAAATAATGACAAAGTATATATACTATTAATTGTAACAGATGAACACATTATGATTTGTACATTTTTAAACAACAATCAGAAGTTGTCTTTATTTTTAAGTTATCGTGCCATTATTTTACCAGTCCGGCCCTCTTGGGAGTCGATTTTTCTCCCTGTGGCCCCCCATCTAAAATGAGTTTGACACCCCTGCCTTACTTCAATCGACCCAACTGCATTTTTGGTATGTTTGAGCAATGTCACATAAGTCATGGAAACTTTTCAAAAGCATATTTTAGAAGCTTAGGGCGATTATATATATATATATATAAAGCATATAGGTTTGGAATACTTGAGTTAGGTCACAGAATCTGTCCAATTTAGTCTGTAGTTTATGAAAAATATTCTCAACTGCTCTCCAATTACAGAGTCAAGGCTATTCCAACTGCAACCAAATACAAACCCTGTTTCCATATGAGTTTGTAAATTGTGTTAGATGTAAATATAAACAAAATACAATGATTTGCAAATCATTTTCAACCCATTATCAGTTGAATATGCTCCAAAGACAACATATTTGTTGTTCAAACTGATAAACATTTTTTTTTTTTTGCAAATAATCATTAACTTTTGAATTTGATTCCAGCAATACATGACAAAGAAGTTGGGAAAGGTGGCAATAAATACTGATGAAGTTGAGGAATGCTCATCAAACACTTAATTCGGAACATCCCACAGGTGTGCAGGCTAATTGGGAACAGGTGGGTGCCATGATTGGGTATAAAAACAGCTTCCCATGCTCAGTCCTTTACAAGAAAGGATGGGGTGATGTACACCCCTTTGTCCACAGCTGCGTGAGCAAATAGTCAAACAGTTTAAGAACAACGTTTCTCAAAGTGCAATTGCAAGAAATTTAGGGATTTCAACATCTACGGTCCATAATATCATCAAAAGGTTCAGAGAATCTGGGGAAATCACTCCACGTACGTGGCATGGCCGGAAACCAACATTGAATGACCGTGACCTTCGATTCCTCAGGCGGCACTGTATTAAAAACCGACATCAATCTCTAAAGGATATCACCACATGGGCTCAGGAACACTTCAGAAACCACTTTCACTAAATACAATTCATCGCTACATCTGTAAGTGCAAGTTAAAGCTCTACTATGCAAAGCGAAAGCCATTTCTCAACAACATCCAGAAACGCCGCCGGCTTGGCTGGGCCTGAGCTCATCTAAGATGGACTGATGCAAAGTGGAAAAGTGTTCTGTTGTCTGACGAGTCCACATTTGAAATAGTTTTTGGAAATATTTGACATCGTGTCATCCAGACCATCCAGACTGTTCTAGGTGCAAAAGCTAGCATCTGTGATGGTATGGGGGTGCATTAGTGCCCAAGGCATGGGTAACTTACACATCTGTGAAGGCACCATTAATGCTGAAAGCTACATACAGGTTTTGGAACAACATAAGCTGCCATCTAAGCACCGTCTTTTTCATGGACGCCCCTGCTTATTTCAGCAGGACAATGCCAAGCCACATTCAGCACGTGTTACAACAGCGTGGCTTTGTAAAAAAAGGGGTGCTTTTCTGGCCCACCTGCAGTCCAGACCTGTCTCCCATCGAAAATGTGTGGCGCATTACGAAGCGTAAAATACGACAGCGGGGACCCCGGACTGTTGAACGACTGAAGCTCTACATAAAACAAGAATGGGAAAGAATTCCACTTTCAAAGCTTCAACAATTAGTTTCCTCAGTTCCCAAACATTTATTGAGTGTTGTTAAAAGAAAAGGTGATGTAACACCGTGGTGAACATGCCCTTTCCCAACTACTTTGTCACATGTTGCAGCCATGAAATTCTAAGTTAATTATTATTTGCAAAAAAAAAAAAAAGTTTATGAGTTTGAACATCAAATATCTTGTCCTTGTAGTGCATTCAATTGAATATGGGTTGAAAATGATTTGCCAATCATTGTATTCCATTCATTTTTCCAACTCATACTTGTATTTACAGTCATGGTCAAAAGTTTACATACACTTATGATTGGAAACCCAAGACAGCCCGAACATTATGTTCTTTACAAGCGTATACATAGTACTTTATTGATTTCTTCAGGAGAGTTCCTTCGGGAAATTAAATGATGTAAACTTTTGACCACGACTGTATGCATTCATTTTTTGTTCCGCACCAGAGTAGCAGACAAGTGTGAATGCAGCTGGTTGTAAGTGTGAGGTCACCTTCATGTCTTTACTCCTGCAAGATGATGCTTGTGTTGTCTCCATCCTGCTGTAGGTGCTGGCAGATGTAGTCAAGCTGCAGGCGGCTCTTAGTAACTTCCTCAAAGGACAATCTAACCTCACGTGGTTGTGCCAATGTCCACTTTTTTAATCCTATCTCGGTGAGTTACAGTGGGGCAAAAAAGTATTTAGTCAGCCACCGATTGTGCAAGTTCTCCCACTTAAAATGATGACAGAGGTCTGTAATTTTCATCATAGGTACACTTCAACTGTGAGAGACAGAATGTGAAAAAAAAAATCCAGGAATTCACATATTTGAATTTTGAAGAATTTATTTGTAAATTAGAGTGGAAAATTAGTATTTTGGTCAACCATTCAAAGCTCTCACTGATGGAAGGAGGTTTTGGCTCAAAATCTCACGATACATGGCCCCACTCATTCTTTCCTTAACACGGATCAATCGTCCTGTCCCCGTAGCAGAAAAACAGCCCCAAAGCATGATGTTTCCACCCCCATGCTTCACAGTAGGTCTGGTGTTCTTGGGATGCAACTCAGTATTCTTCGTCCTCCAAACACGACGAGTTGAGTTTATACCAAAATGGATACATGGATGATACAGCAGAGGATTGGGAGAATGTCATGTGGTCAGACGAAACCAAAATAGAACTTTTTGGTATAAACTCAACTCATTTGCAACGGAGTAGGTTTGATTTTGAGATTGGTGGGGACACAAAAGTGCTCCAAGGCAGCACTCTGAAAGTTTACTTTTTTTTTTTTTTTTTTACATTAGCAATCATAATTTCACGTCATGCAGATGTTAAAGGGTAAAGTAACTAAAATGAAAGCAAAGGAGAGAACTTCGAAGAGTTCTCATCTTTACTCTTTAGTGTAGGGCTGTAGTGCAACTGTGCATCATACTGTCAATTAACATAGCCTACTGTCCATCAACAGCATCAGAAATACATTCATGCAATACAACATTGTAAATAAACATAAATGAACTGTAATAATCTTTTCCCCAACTTGTGTTTAAATCACTCACAATTTTTCCCTTCATCTACTTCTTTCTATTGCTGCTTTTGAAATGTAGATATGTTACATGAAACTAAAAAAAAATAAAAAAATAAAACGGAAAGGTGAAATCCGGCGATCTGATTGGCTGTTAACCGTGGTTTAAATATTGAGCACGGCTACTATTCACAGCGCAGGCTATCACTCCGCCTCAGGCACGTATGACTGGTATGAATGGAAGTTGTTGTCATGTATCCATGACAACGGACTGTTGCAGTCCGTAGTAAAAGACAGCTGATATTTTTACGATGTTAAAAAACGGACTAAAGTAGTTGAATTTACATGTTTAAGGTTAACTTTCACCTACGGGGTGGGTTAACAATGGTAGAGGGGACTGAGCATTGACTTTCACCTGGAAAAAAAGCGGAGGAAAAGACGAGATGCAGTGCTAATTTGGAGCTAACGTCTGGATAGCTGGGACTATTTTTTCCACAGCGAGGAGTGACAGCGGGGACAGCCAATCACACGTAAGTTAGCATGAAAGCGGCAACCAATCAGGGAGCGATATTTAGGTTAGAGGCGGGACTTCTAGCAGAGACCGACATTCAACCCTTTCTGTGCCATAATCATTGACTAAACATTACGGGCAGCACTTGTATTGATAGTGACTACACAGTAGCGGCTGGATATTGGTAGGGACGTGTCCCTAGCGTCCCTACCCAATTCTACGCCCTTGCTCATTTGACAGTAAAAAGTGGCAATTGTTGGATCTGACTTTAAACCATTACCAAGCATGCTACACTATAGCTCTTGTCTCAAAGTAGGTGTACTGTCACAACCTGTCACATCACACTGTGACTTATTGAGTTTTTTGCTGTTTTCCTGTGTGTAGTGTTTTAGTTCGTGCCTTGTGCTCCTACTTTGGTGGCATTTTCTTTTTGGGGGGTATTTTCCTTTAGCAGTTTCATGTCTTCCTTTGAGCGATATTTCCCACATCTACTTTGTTTTTAGCAATTAAGAATATCTCCGTTGTTTTTATCCTTCTTTGTGGGGACATTGTTGATTGTCATGTCGTGTTCAGATGTACATTATCTTTGCTCCACAGTAAGTCTTTGTCGTCGTCCAGCATTCTGTTTTTTGTTTACTTTGTAGCCAGTTCAGTTTTAGTTTCGTTCTGCATAGCCTTCCTTAAGTTGAGTTTATACCAAAAAGTTCTGTTTTGGTTTCATCTGACCACATGACATTCTCCCAATCCTCTGCTGTATCATCCATGTATCCATTTTGGTATAAACTCAACTCGTCGTGTTTGGAGGAAGAAGAATACTGACTTGCATCCCAAGAACACCACACCTACTGTGAAGCATGGGGGTGGAAACATCATGCTTTGGGGCTGTTTTTCTGCTAAGGGGACAGGACGATTGATCCGTGTTAAGGAAAGAATGAATGGGGCCATGTATTGTGAGATTTTGAGCCAAAACCTTCCATCGGTGAGAGCTTTGAATGGTTGACCAAATACTTATTTTCCACCATAATTTACAAATAAATTCTTTAAAATTCCTACAATGTGAATTCCTGGATTTTTTTTCCGCATTCTGTCTCTCACAGTTGAAGTGTACCTATGATGAAAATTACAGACCTCTGTCATCATTTTAAGTGGGAGAACTTGCACAATCGGTGGCCGACTAAATACTTTTTTGCCCCACTGTAAATATGAGGAAAAGTGACTGTCAAAGGCTGACATCTCATGACAAAGAATTGCAGCACCTTCACCTTCTTACAATTTGATGAATATCTCTATTTTTAAAGTCCTTTTTGGGTTTGTTTGTTTTTTAACTGTGCAAATAAATGTACACGTCCACAGTTGGCCACTGACCTGTTTGTTCATGAGGATGTAGATGAGCGGGTTGATGACGGTGCTGCTCTTGGCCAGCAGCGACGGCACCACGCTGGCCACGGGACTGATGATGTCGGGCGGCCCGAAGGTGGCCATCATGGCCACCACGCCGTACGGCATCCAGCACAGCAGGTAGCAGGCGGCCGTGGTCAGCACCATGAACAGTATGTGGTACTCTCGCCGCCGCGCCGCTGTCTTGCGGATCTTACCCACCTGGAGTTAAAAAAAAATTATAAATTAATTAATAAATAAATGTTCCTTTTCATTTCATATAGTTTCTTCAAACCAAATGTATTTAATTTATAGTACAGACATTTTTTTTAATGTTTGTATTTATTACGTTTTATAATCATTTTGAATTATTTGGTTAAAAAAAAGGCCTACCGAAATGAGATTTTCTTATTCAAACGGGGATAGCAGGTCCATTCTATGTGTCATACTTGATCATCTCGTGATATTGCCATATTTTTGCTGAAAGGATTTAGTAGAGAACATCCACGACAAAGTTCGCAACTTTTGGTCGCTAATAAAAAAGCCTTGCCTTTACCGGAAGTAAGAGACGATGACGTCACAAGGGTGATGGCTCCTCACATATTCACATTGTTTTTAATGGGAGCCTCCAACAAAAAGAGCTGTTCGGACCGAGAAAACGAGAATTTTCCCATCAATTTGAGCGAGGATAAAAGATTTGTGGATGATGATATTGATAGCGAAGGACTAGAAAAAAACAACATAAAGTTAAAGAAAAAAACGCGATTGCATTTGTACCGATTCAGATGTTTTAGATACATTTACTGAGATAATTCTGGCAAATCCCTTATCTTTCTATTGTGTTGCTAGTGTTTTAGTGAGATTAAATAGTACCTGATAGTCGGAGGGGTGTGTCCACGGGTGTGTTGACGCCAGTCTCTGAGAGAAGTCGACAGCAGCTGCATGGACGGCGCAAGCTCAGCTCATCTCCGGTAAGAGGCGACTTTTTACCACAATTTTCTCACCGAAACCTGCCGGTTGACAAGTGGTCGGGAACCATGTTTGCTTGACCGCTCTGATCCATTGTAAAGCTTCACCTCCGGGAATTTTAAACAAGGAAACACCGTGTGTTTGTGTGGCTAAAGGCTAAAGCTTCCCAACTCCATCTTTCTACTTTGACTTCTCCATTATTAATTGAACAAATTGCAAAAGATTCAGCAACACAGATGTCCAGAATACTGTTTAATTGCGCGATGAAAAGAGACGACTCTTAGCCGCTAATGTGTCCCCTGCAACCCGGGTAGTCACGCGCACGCGTCATCATTCCGTGACGTGTTCAACTCCGCGGGAAATTTAAAATTGTAATGTAGTAAACTAAAAAGGCCGTATTGGCATGTGTTGCAATGTTAATATTTCATCATTGATATATAAACCATCAGACTGCGTGGTCAGTAGTAGTGGGTTTCAGTAGGCCTTTAACTGTATATTCTTTTTAATTGTGTCTGTTTTTTTCAAAACTATATAGTACATATAAGAATACATGTATTTACTTACTTTTTAATACAGTATTTGTATTTTATTCGATAATTGTCTTGAATTAGTTATAAAAGCGTAATAGTATTTTCTTTGTAATTGTATACAAACTTTTTCAAACCAAATATTTTTTCAATTTATAGGACAGATAGGAACATATTTATATTTTCAATACAGTATTCGTATTTATTTTGATTGTGTCTTATAATCATTTAGAATTGTTTTAATTTATAGTACAGATAGGAACACATTTATATATCACATATACTGTTACGCTTGTTCGGCATTGTGATTCCCTCGAGGATGCGTCGAAAATTGAACACAGCAAAAGGTAGGAACTAATGATTTATTTAACAAAAGGTGCTAGAGAACAAAAATACTGGAGCTAAGAAAAAAGGAAACAAAAGACGCTAGCATGAAAGCTAGGATAAACAAATAGTAAACTAAACTGGCACATAGGCACACAAAGGGGAAAACAAAACATTTAGCATGAGAGCTAAGATTGAACAAAAGTGCGCAGCGTGAGAGCTCGCGAGAATTATACTGAAATTTGCATGTAAGCAAAAGCGCAAAGCAGACGTACCGTTGTGCATGAACACATTTGGATCCCAGACTGATCAACAAAAGATGCAGGCTTATATAAGGCAGGTGATTAGTGAGGACAGGTGTGAGGGGCCCTGAGAAACAGGTGAAACTAATAAGCTACCATGGTGACCGACTTAAACAGGAAATAATAGGATCAGACGGAGAGTGAAAATAAAAATGGAACCATAAACAACAATATGTGGAGGATCCAAAAAGCGGATCTCAACAGTAACCCCCCCCCCAAAAAAGACAGATACCAGATGTCTCAAAAACAATAATAAAGAAAAAACTTGAACCCCCTCCCCAAAAACAGAGTCCACAAACGAAGGGAGGGCGGAGGGAGGCCACGGTGGAGGGTCGCCAAGTCGCGTGTCCCCGAATCCACCGAGGACAAGTCATGTGGCGGCGGCGGATGGAACGCCGCTGCCGAAAAAGTCTTGGCGGGCGACCTCGAAAAACACATATCAGTGGCCGCCTTGCAGGATGACACTTCAGCACCATTGTCATAGCAGGCTTGGACGTAGCAGACGAGGGTGCGGGTGCTGCAGCCAAAGCAGGCCTGAGTGCAGCTGGCGAGGATGATGTGGGTGCTGCAGCCAAAGCAGGCCTGAGTGCAGCTGGCGAGGATGATGCGGGTGCTGCAGCCGAAGAAGGCGTCATTGGCGGCGTGGAAGCCGCAGGAGTCGTCAGCAGCGCTTGGCGGCGTGGAGCTGGTACCGGCGCTTGGCGGCTTGGAGCTGGTACTGGAGTGGGCTCCAGCCCTGTCGTCGACGCAGGTGTATTCTCCAGCCCTGAAGCTGGTGCTGGAGTGGGCTCCAGCTTAGGAACTGGTGCTGGAGTGGGCTTTAGCATTGAGGCTGGTGCGAAAACCAGGCGAGGACTTGGTGCTGGCGTGAGAACCAGGCTAGAGTCGGTTGCTGGTGCGAAAACCAGGTTAGAGTCGGTTGCTGGTATGAAAACCAGGTTTGAGTCATGTGCTGGTATGAAAACCAGGCTTGGGATGGAACTAAAACATGGACTATGACTACGACAAGGACTAGTACCAAGACTTGGACCAGAACTCGGACTACGCGCCAGTATACGAGTTGATCTACAATGTTGGCCAGAAGTCGGACCAGGACTGGGAGTAGGCTTGAACACCGGTGGAGGAGGACGTGCTGGAGGTAGTGGCCTAGCGAGTCAAAAAGCCGGTGGAGGAGGTCTAGGTGGCCTTAGTGGCTTGACCGGGGGAAACACAGGTGGAAGAGGTCTACTAGTAGGAGCTAAGCGGAATACCGGTGGAGGTGGCCTCGTAGGAGGTCGCGGTTTGACAGTTAGCATTTGAGCTACTTCCGCACCACAGCTATAGGCCTTAGCCCTCCCCCTCAGGACGGGGATCCCAGACCTGCTCCCTGTGGGCAGGGACCGACCTTAAGGGAGGGTGGTGGGAGGTTTGGAGGTGGGCAGACTCCTCCCCTTTAAATTGACCAACATGTCCTTTTGAAAAAGGAGAAAAAACCCCAGACTTGGGCAGGGAACGGGGCTTAAGAGGTGGAGAAAGAAAAGTAGGTAACTCATGTTGCATTAGTTTACATCTAAATATGACGTCTTTATAGAATTTAGTTTTATCTATACTGTCCAAAAAATCATAGTCAATGTTATTAGAAAAAGGGTGAGAATTACAGTCCACAATAATAAAGTCTTCAGTAAAGATGTCATCGACAGGGGGCGGTGTTGCGTCACCGGTGGGTGTTCCCCAAATGTCATCACTGGAGTCTGAGAGGGTTTCATGGCGGTCAAAAGAATGTTTGGGAAATGAACCAAAAGGATTACCGGTCATGAAGGGTGAATCCTGGTCTGGGTGAAGTTTGCTGTGTCCATGGGAAGGATGAAGTGGAGTAGGAGCGTTACTGCCATGAGGGGGAAACCTCCATTGGACCCCACGCCTCTTCGGGGCAGCGCGAGCGGCTTCGGAGGACACCTCTTGCCCACAACGGAGTCTCTCCTTTTCCCACGCCATGAGCTCCAACCACGCGTCTTCGTTGAAGGCGTCCTTCCTTGTGTTCGACGCGAAGGAATTCTTTTTACTTGCTGGGATCCAACTGTTACGCCTGTTCGGCATTGTGATGCCGGGTTCGATTCCCTCGAGGATGCGTCGAAAATTGAACACAGCAAAAGGTATGAACTAATGATTTATTTAACAAAAGGTGCTAGAGAACAAAAATACTGGAGCTAAGAAAAAGCAAACAAAAGACGCTAGCATGAAAGCTAGGATAAACAAATAGTAAACTAAACTGGCACATAGGCACACAAAGGGGAAAACAAAACATTTAGCATGAGAGTTAAGATTGAACAAAAGTGCGCAGCGTGAGAGCTCGCGAGAATTATACTGAAATTTGCATGTAAGCAAAAGCGCAAAGCAGACGTACCGTTGTGCATGAACACATTTGGATCCCAGACTGATCAACAAAAGATGCAGGCTTATATAAGGCAGGTGATTAGTGAGGACAGGTGTGAGGGGCCGTGAGAAACAGGTGAAACTAATAAGCTACCATGGTGACCGACTTAAACAGGAAATAATAGGATCAGACGGAGAGTGAAAATAAAAATGGAACCACAAACAATAATATGTGGAGGATCCAAAAAGCGGATCTCAACATATGCGGTCCTCTCCAAGGTTTCTCATAGTCACTGTCACCCGATGTTCCGCTGGGGTGAGTTTTTCCTTTCCCTTATGTGGGCCCTACCGAGGATGTCGTTGTGGTTTGTGCAGCCCTTTGAGACGCTTGTGATTTAGGGCTATATAAATAAACATTGATTGATTATATATTGTATTTCATTTTTAATTTTAAATATTGTCTTTAAACCAATGTGTAGTACAGATAGGAATACCGTATTTCCTTGAATTGCCGCCGGGGCGCTAATTAATGTAAAACCTCTTCTCACTCTGCGCTTACCAAAGGCATGCGGTAAAAGTAAGCATGTACTAATTATTTTAAAACCTCCCTCTCATTCCGCCACTTACCAAAGGTATGCAGCAAAAATTTGAGTGTGATGTAAGCTTGGACCTCAAATCCTACTGAATAGCTCTTAATCTTCTTCCCTTTATGCAATTTCAAATTACCGGCATTGAAATCAGCCTCCTCCATTTTGAAAATGATGACAGGGGAAGTGTCACTCGTGACGTCACGAGTTTGACCAGGCGGTAATACTAAGCATGCGCTATTTATTTTGGGACGCAAGTTCGACCCGGCAGTAATTCAAGGCAGGCGCATACTATATGCCCTGCGGCAATTCAAGGAAATAAAGTTTATTTATATATTTACATTTTCAATACAGTACAGTATCTGTATATATTGTATGTGTTTTATTCATTTCTAATTATGTGGTTCAAATAAAGCAATATTATTTTATTTAAAATGCTATCAGCATTACTTTTTATTATTTAATTCAATCATTCACTTTTGTATTTTCACTGAATAATGACTAGTGACTATTATTATTGGGCACATAACGCAGATATTTAGAATAATAACTGTAACATTTAAGCATATCAATATTTTATGGATTCAAAATATAGCATTTAAATCTTCAAACTAGGTCCAGGCGCTTTCTAATTGAATCAATATTTACAAAAGAATATTTCCCCAAAGGTACATATTTTCTGGAGGATGGAGATGTCCACTTCAGATGAGCAAAGGTAGTTTTTTTTCCAAAGAAGAGATTTAGTGTTTTGATGAAACAAATATATAAAAAAAAAAAAACACACATCTGATGGTCCAGATGGATATTAATGTGAGGAAATCTCGATGTTTACACAGGGATTGAAGAAAAAAATATGAAACATGCTCCTGCATACAATCAATAATCTACTTATGTGCTGTACTCTTGTGAAAATCTTTACTTTTGCAATAAAGCGTGTTGATGTTCGTATTTATTATTGAAGTTGTTGTTAACGGACAACTAGAATATAGTAGCTTTTCTACTTTTTATCAGTGTATTTAAACGCATTTTTTATAATTACCTTATTTGTTGTTGCAAGAGCACGTGTAGTAATATTTTTATCATACAAAAATATACTGTATTTATTGAAATACGTCCTCATTTTGAATTTGATTTGTTTAAAAAATACTTTTAAGGATAAAATATTTTTTTAATGATTTTTTTAATTGTTTATTTTTACGTTTGTTTGTTGGTACTTCTTATAATCTAGTAAATGTTTCACTCCATAACTTGACTTTAACAAGGTTTTATTTTAATTCATATTTAATCATTTAAAACTTATACTTTAAATTGTCCAAATAGAACAAAAAGTAAAAAAAAATACTTTTTTTTTAAATATATGGGAAAAAGTTGGAATGTTGATACTACTGCTGACACAAAGTGCTTCAGACTATAAACATAGTTATTAGACATTTTTTTTAATCAAGCAAATACTTTAATTCATTGTTGACATGATTTTATTCTGATTTTGTAATTTAAAAATGTTTTTTAAATGATGGTACCTTATATTTAAATATGGAACGTACTAGTTTTTATGATTAACTGGTTCCCTCAAAAATTATTTGAATATGTTTATGATCATTCCTATGATAAAACAGATATTTAAATAATTGTAATTCTAAGAATTGTTTTAATTATATTTAATTTTAAAAAAGCTTCACTACTTGAAATAACTTAACAAATCTATAATTATTAAAAATGTTATTTTATTATTTTTTATTTTTACAACGGTTCCTCTTGTTAAGTTATTTTTAACATTCTATTTTACAATTTGAAAGAATAATCATTATTTATTAAAATCAATATGTTTTATAAGTGATGTCAAATATGTGTAAACATGGCAATAATACATAAAACCCCCAGCTACTGAATGAAAGTGTTTCAAAATGAGGACACACAAAACTCTTCTTGCTGATTTAATGAGTGACAATTCCCACTTGTGGTTCCTTCCATACTGTACTTACTGTACCTGCTAATTACTCTAGGGCAGTGGTTGTCAAACTGTAGTACGCGGGCTCTAACTAGTGGTACGCCAAAGAATCACTTAATTAAAATCTTTATAACAGGAGCATTCTAAGAGCATTCAAAGATCCTCTATACTATATATGACAAAATGCTTTTTAAAGAAAGTACTGCAAACAACACAAGTCAAAGATCCTCTATATATACTGTGATCAGAGAATTATGCTGCTTTTGGAGATCTGCTCAAAAAAACCCTGGCCAAAGATCCTCTAAACAACCGACGTGCTCTGTTTTTTTAAGGACCTACTGCAAAAACATCTTCTGTATGACAAGAGCGTTTTGCTGTTCTTAGAAATATGCAAACAAAAAAAAGACTATAGTTTAAAGATCTTCTCCAGTAACAAGAATGCACAGCTTTTTTTATTTTTTAAGGAAGTACTGAAAAAACGCAAGTCAAAGATCCTCTTAATACTGTGAGGAGAGTATTCTACTGCTTTTGGAGATCTGCTAAAAAAAAACCCTGGCCAAAGATCCTCTAAACAACAGACGTGGTCTGTTGTTTTTAAGGACCTACCGCGAAAACATCTTCTGTATGACAAGAGCGTTTTGCTGTTCTTAGAAATATGCAAAAAAAAAAAAAAAATAGTCAAAGATCTTCTCCAGTAACAAGAATGCACAGTTCTTTTTTTTATTTTTTAAAGAAGTACTGAAAAAACGCAAGTCAAAGATCCTCTATATACTGTGAGGAGAGTATTCTACTGCTTTTGGAGATCTGCTCAAAAAACCCTGGCCAAAGATCCTCTAAACAACAGACGTGGTCTGTTGTTTTTAAGGACCTACTGCCAAAACATTTTCTGTATGACAAGAGCGTTTTGCTGTTCTTAGACTAGTCAAAGATCTTCTCCAGTAACAACAATGCACAGCTTTTTTTATTTTTTTTTTATGGAAGTACTGAAAAAACGCAAGTTGAAGATCCTCTATATACTGTTAACAGAATTTGCTTTTAGGAATCTGCTCAAAAAACACAAGTCAAAGATCATCTATGTAAACATTATCATAGGAGCACACTGTTGCTTTTAAGGACCTGCAAAAAAGCTAGTCAAAGATCCTCTATGTTAAGAATGCTCAGCTTTTTTAAGGAAGTAGTGCAAGAAAGCTTGTCAGTTTACCATGAATTGATTAACGTGGACCCTGACTTAAACAAGTTGAAAAACTGATTGGGGTGTTACCATTTAGTGGTCAATTGTACAGAATATGTACTGTACTGTGCAATCTACTAATAAAAGTCTCAATCAATCAAAAATATTCTCTAAATGACAGTAGCACTCTGCTGTTTTTAAAGAAGAACTGCAAAAAATTCCTTAAAAACAACAAAACACTCTTGTTGTAAGATGATCTTTGATTAGCTTTTTTAGAATAGAATAGAATAGAATAGAATAGATCAATAAAGTACTTTCTATTCTATTCTATTCTAAAAAAGCTAATCAAAGATCATTTTACAACAAGAGTGTTTTGTTGTTTTGAAGGAATTAGTTCAAAAAAGATAGTCAAAGATCCTCTATATCAGTGTTTCTTAACCATTATTGGGTCGTGAGAGGGACGCCAAAAAACATATTTCAAAAGTGTATTACAACTAAGTACTACCGTGGATACTGACCACAGTAGTACTTAGTTGTAATACACTTTTCCGCCACTTGAGGCAGTAATGACAATCTCAAACATACAGAAGTCTGGGGCTGAAGTCATAAAGATGTTTCTTAAGTGCAAAAATGATGACTAAAGTGGCAAAGCTGTATTTTAATTTGCACTTGAAATTTTATTTACAGTTTAGTTAAGAAACCTAATTTAGTTTATTTTACCACAACATAATTGTATGTAAATACATTTTCGTCAGTTATTTGAGTCCCTTCTTTTGCAGAATATTTGATAGGTATTTATTTTTCTAATCAGCCCGACCCAAGCCTAAAGTTTATGAGTTGAAAAAAAACCTTGAAAAATAATGATAATCTTTGTGATTTAAACATGGTTTAATATCATTTGAATGTGATTAAAATCAAGCGTAAGATTACTAATTTAGTCTTAATATTTAAAGGCCTACTGAAATGAGATTTTCTTATTCAAACAGGGATAGCAGGTCCATTCTATGTGTCATACTTGATCATTTCGCGATCATCTGCTTATTGTGTTACCAGTGTTTTAGTAAGATTATATAGTACCTGAAAGTCGGAGGGGTGTGGCCACGGGTGTGGCGACCGCCAGTGTCTCTGGTGGGAGGAGGTAAGAGAGTCCGCAGCTGCAGGAGGACGCAAGCTCCGCTCATGTCTACGGTAAGAGCCGACTTTTTAGCACAATTTTCTCACCGAAACCTGCCGGTTGACATGTGGTCAGGATCCATGTTCGCTTGACCGCTCTGATCCATAGTAAAGCTTCACCTTTGGGAATTTCAAACAAGGAAACACCGGCTGTGTTTGTGTGGCTAAAGGCAGCTGCAGTGCGCCGCTTCCCACCGCCATCTTTCTACTATTACTACTCTATTATTAATTGAAAAAATTTGCTAAAGATTCAGCAACACAGACATCCACAATACTGTGTAATTATGCGATTTAAGCAGACTACTTATAGCTTGGATCGGGCTGGAAAAAAATGTCCGCTACAACCGGTGACGTCAAACGCACGCATCATCATACCGCAACGTTTTCACAGGATACTTTGCGGGAAATTTAAAATCGCAATTTAGTAAACTAAAAAGGCCGTATTGGCATGTGTTGCTATGTTAATATTTCATCATTGATATATAAACTATCAGACTGCGTGGTGGGTAGTAGTGGGTTTCAGTAGGCCTTTAAGTAGTCCCCGGATATCCCTGTAGAGGAAAAGTTGGGCCCTGAGTTCAAAAAGCGAATCTAAGTTGCTCATAGGTACCTAAAAAATAATTGCAGATAAATATAATTTTTTGTCATTAAGAGTGTACCCCAGCCAGACATCCATCTATCCATCCATCCATTTTCTACCGCTTGTCCCGTTCGGGGTCGCGTAGGGTGCTGGAGCCTATCAGACAATTTTCAAGTTTATATTATCATGACTGGACAATTAGTTTGCGTTTATGTGTTTTAAACATTGTTTTTTGTTTAAACAGCGCAACACAAAGAGGTCAGCAACATTAATGCAGGAGCACGATGTTCAAAACACTTTAACCTGCAAAACAAAAATTGATAAAACAACTTAAAGGCCTACTGAAATGAGATTTTCTTATTTAAACGGGGATAGATGGTCCATTCTATCTGTCATACTTGATCATTTCGCGATATTGCGATATTTTTGCTGAAAGGATTTAGTAGAGAACATCCACGATGAAGTTCACAACTTTCGGTGCTAAGAGAAAAGCCTTGTCTCTACCAGAAGTCGCAGACGATGACGTCCCATGTTTGATGGCTCCTCACATATTCACATTGATTTTAATGGGAGCCTCCAACAAAAAGTGCTATTTGGACCGAGAAAACAACCTTTTCCCTATTAATTTGAGTGAGGACGAAAGATTTGTGTTTGAGGATATTGATAGCAGTGGGAGAGTGGCCGTGCGCAACCCGAGGGTCACTGGTTCAAATCCCACCTAGAACCAACCTCGTCACGTCCGTTGTGTCCTGAGCAAGACACTTCACCCTTGCTCCTGATGGGTGCTGGTTGGCGCCTTGCATGGCAGCTCCCTCCATCAGTGTGTGAATGTGTGTGTGAATGGGTAAATGTGGAAGTAGTGTCAAAGCGCTTTGAGTACCTTGAAGGTAGAAAAGCGCTATACAAGTACAACCCATTTATCATTTATAGCGACAGACTAGGAAAAAAAAAAAAAAATGCGATTGCATTGGGACGGATTCCGATGTTTGTAGACACATTTACTAGGTTAATTCTGGGAAATCCCTTATCTTTCTATTGTGTTGCTAGTGTTTTAGTGAGTTAAATAGTACCTGATAGTCGGAAGGGTGTCTCCACGGGTGTCTTGACACGCAGTGTCTCAGGGGAGTCGACGGCAGCTTTATGGACGGCACAAGCTCAGCTTTTCTCCGGTAAGAACTGACTTTTTAACCACAATTTTTTCACCAAAACCTGCTGGTTGACATGTGGTCAGGATCCATGTTGGCTTGACCACGCTCTGATCCATAGGAAAGTTTCACCTCCAGGAATTTTAAACAAGGAATCACCGTGTGTTTGTGTGGCTAAAGGCTAAAGCTTCCCAACTCCATCTTTCTACTTTGACTTCTCCAATATTAATTGAACAAATTGCAAAAGATTCAGCAACACAGATGTCCAGAATACTGTTTAATTATGCCGTTAAAGCAGACAACATTTAGCTGTGTGTGTGCGTAGCGCTCATACTTCCTAAAAACCCGTGACGTCTTGCGTACACGTCATCATTACACGACATTTCGAAGACGAAACTCCCGGGAAATTTAAAATTGTAATTTAGTAAACTAAAAAGGCCGTATTGGCATGTGTTGCAAAGTTAATATTTCATCATTGATATATAAACTATCAGACTGCGTGGTGGGTAGTAGTGGGTTTCAGTAGGCCCATAAGCATTTAAAAATCAAAATGAAGTCAAAATGAGCGCCTTTGGTAGTGCACAGCTTTTCGAAGCTGGGTTTGAAACATGATACTGAAAGAGTGTGTTCCCCGGGGTCACACGTTTTAGGTCCCGTTCGAGATGGACTGTGTAAAACCAAGTTTAAACTGGATCTGATCTAGATTGGAAGTGAACCGGGACTCGGCGTACCTGTTTGACCGCCCAGAGCAGCCTGCCGTAGCAGTAGATCATGACCAGCACGGGCAGACCCAGGCAGAAGATGAAGAGACAGATGATGTAGGCGTGGGACTGGGCGGTCTGGGCCGTCCACGACACCGAGCAGCTGGTCCCCGCCCCTTCCTGTTTGTAGCTGCTCCAGCCCAGGAGCGGAGGAACCGTCCAGACCAGCGAGTAGAGCCACGAGCCGCCCACGGCCAACAGGGGCTTCCGGTAGTTTGGCCCTTGCTTGTTGTAGACGGTCAGGGTGCTGTAGCGGTCGTAGGAGAGGATGACCAGGGAGATCAGCGACACGATACCTGGGAGCAAACAAAGATGCTCTTCAAACACCGCCATGCAGATGCAAATCAATTATGACGTTTTTGCACCAGGTTCTTAAAAAATAGACAGTCTTTTAGTAGTGGTAAGTTCTTAAACAAAAGCAGAGCACTGCTGTTATATAGAGCATCTTTGACTCGAATCTTTTCAAGTTTATAAGAATCTCTGTTTTAGTAGGCCTGATTCTGTCAAATACAGCATCTTCGACAGGTGTTTTTACAGAACTTCAAGACAGCAGAATGCTCCTGTCACGAAGATGATCTCTGACAAGCATATTTGCAGGAGGTGCTTAAAAACATCAATGTTTACTCATTTAGAGGACCTCCTGAAAAAATGCTAGCAAAGATCCTCTATACAAGAGGAAAATGCTAGTAACTCTTCTGTGGAACCTTGAAAGCAGAATCTTTGATCACTGATTTAGTTGTAACCCCTAAAAACCTCCTCTCTGAGCTGCCACCTTAACCTGGTAGAGGAGTTAGCGTGTCCCAATGATCCTATCAGGGGGCTTCCATGCCCCCTGATAGTAAACCAAAACAAACCGGTCCTAGGTGAGGGATCAGACCAAGAGCAGCTCGAAGACTTCAATGGGAATACAAAAACAGAGACTCTGTTTTTGACTCCGGGCCCCCCTCTAGAGCCAGGCCCGGAGTTAGGGCACGATGGTGAGCGCCTGGTGGCACAGCCCAAAGAGGCTCACCACTCATGGGAGGGGCCATAGAGGTCGGGTGCAATGTGAGCTGGGCGGCAGCCAAAGGCAGGGCACTTGGCGGTCCGATCCTCAGCTACAGAAGTTAGCTCTTGGGACGTGAACGTCACCTAGCTGGGGGGGGGAGAGTCTGAGTTAGTGCGCAAGGTGGAGAACTTCCGGCTGGATATAGTCGGACTCATTTCGACGCACAGCAAGGGCTCTGGAACCACTTCTCTCGAGAGGGGATGGACTCTCTTCCACTCTGGCGTTGCCGGTAGTGAGAGGCGACGGGCTGGGGTGGCAATTATTGTTGCCCCCAGGCTCAAAGCCTGCACGTTGGAGTTCAACCCAGTGGACTAGAAGGTAGCTTCCCTCCACCTTCGGGTGGGGGGACGGGTCCTGACTGTTTGTGTTTTCGCACCAAACAGCAGTTAGGAGTACCCACCCTTTTTGGGTACACTCGAGGGAGTACTGGAAAGTGCTCCCCCAGGTGATTCCCTTGTCCTACTGGGGGACTTCAACGCTCATGTTGGCAACAACAGTGAAACCTGGAGAGGCGTGATTGGGAAGAATGGCCGCCCGGATCTGAACCCGAGTGGTGTTTTGTTATTGGACTTTTGTGCTCGTCACAGATTGTCCATGACAAACACTGTGTTGTCCTGAAGTCAACTGTTAATGTTATTCGCGTAATTACATGATAATATTTTTGTATTACTTGATAATATTTTGTATTAGTAACTGCAATGCTTTAATTTGGAGTTAAAGTTGTGTATATTCATTGTACTTTATAATCGGTAAACAGCAGTTAGATGATGTCACTTCCGCTAAATCACTTCCTGTTGGTTGACTTCCGGTATTTGTTCGAGATTTGCTAGAGATACATTTTGTGGTCTTCTGTAGTACTTTCTGTTGACATCCTACACAAAGCGGCGAAGAAGCAATGCCGTAAGCCGTCTTTAATAAGTTAACAACATGTCAGACACGTTAAAAAAGTGTAATAGTGCCGATATGTTAAATATAATTGTCGAACAACGTGTTGAAGTCATTTAGGCAGACGGGAGTCTTCCTCTGCTGGACATTTTCCGACATTACCGTTACATTTTTATATGTCATTGTAAACGAATATGTACAGAGGCAATAAGTGTGTTGTGTGTTGTGTCTCTTTGTTCTTTTCAGTGTTTCACCATATTGTCTGTAGAATTGTCAAAAGTAAATGGTCAAGCTTACAACGACTTTTTCTTCATTGACTCCGGTTTGGCTTGGTGCTGAGTTGGCGTTTTTACACGTCTCACGAGAACAGTAAAGTGAAAAAGGCACGTTCCGGCTGCCCTACGGTATCAACATGGCAAGTAGTCACAGTGCAAGCAGCAAAACGTCAGTATCCACAGCAAGCGCAGCTCTTGTTAGAGCTAAAGCAGAAGCTGCGAAAGTACGAGCGTCGTACGCAAGCCAAGAAGCTAAGCTTGAACTGGAAGAAGCTAAGCTAAAACTGGAAAGGGCTCACAATCAATTAGAAATGACAAGAATAACCACAGAATTAGAAGTGCTGACATTACAACGAGAAGCAGAGGCAGCTGAGGCGGAAGCTCAAGTATTGGAGGAAGCTTCGGGAGCACAATCCACAGGCGATGACAGGAAAACTGAATCAGAAAAGGCAAAAATTGAACGCACCAGTAAATACGTTCAATCACAGATCGACCTTCAACAGCAGTTGTCATCTCCAGCTGCCTTGTGTCCAGCAATAAATAAGCAACCGTATCCGTTAACACAAGCTACCATCAACACCTGGCATCTGGATGAAAATACTCCATATATGCAACCCAGTCCTAATAGAACAAACTTTAAGAGCGATAAAGAATCTCACTTATCCACACCAAACTTAAATAAACCAGTTAAAGCCACGACAAACTTCGAAGAAAAAAGACAATCTGGCTCAAACATACATGCTCCGCCCTATGTTCCCCGACAGGTTCCACAAGCCAGCAGGCCGTCTTCAGTGGAACCGTTGGCCCACTATTTGTCAACACGAGATCTCATCACCTCAGGACTGTACTACTTCGCCGATAAACCAGAAGATTATCGCGCATGGGAGTCGTCATTCACTACAGCAGTCAACGGTGCTCACCTCACAACAACCCAAGAACTAGACCTCATGACGAAGTGGCTTGGTAAGGAGTCTGGAGAACATGTGAGACGCATCCGCTCAATGTATGTAAACCATCCAGAACTGGCTCTACACAAAGCATGGGATAGACTGCGTGACTGTTATGCTGCCCCCTGATATCATTGAAAAATCACTATTTGATCGGCTGGACAATTTCCCCAAAATTTCTAATGAAGACAACGCTAAGCTACTCGAACTGGGAGATTTGCTCATGGAAATTCAAGGTTTCAACGAGGACGGCTATGTCACCGGCTTGTCCTATCTGGATACGTCACGTGGAATTAGGCCGATTGTGGACAAGCTTCCTTATAGCCTTCAGGAAAAATGGACATCCTCTGGGTTTTTGTACAAAGAACATAATAAGGGTTGCTTCCCTCCCTTCCACTACTTCTGTGTTTTTGTGTGCTCCAAGGCAAAGAAACGAAATGACCCCAGTTTCACTTACCAGTACAATACAACTGCTAACCTTGACAAACACATTGCAAAAGGTTTTAACTCCAACAGACCCATCACAGTGCACAAAACAGACATTTTCACAACCAATAGTGACCCCAATGAAAGTTGTCAACAAACCACACCCCCTTAAGAGACGCAGGACATTCCGAAACAAATCCCTGGATGATGGAAAGGCCTTTTTGAAGGAAAATGGGATATGTTTTAAATGTTGTTCCTCAGTTTTACGTTTCGCCAAACACTGCCAGTCTTCTGTGAAGTGTTATGAATGTGGAAGCACTCATCATGAGGCAGCAATGCATCCTGGTCCATCCCCTCAAATGGCCAAGGCTCCTCCATCTCTTAAAGAGGATGGCGGGGAGGGAGAAGAACAATATAACATGCCGGATGTTAGCGCGAGCTGTACAGATGTTTGCGGTCAAGGTCAGTGGGGGCGCTCATGCTCAAAAATATGCCTTACTAAAATGTACCATAAAGACTTTAAGGACAAAGCCATCAAAGCCTACGTAATTTTGGATGACCAAAGTAATCGATCATTGGCAAGACCAGAATTGTTTATAATGTTCAATGTGGACAGCAAGCCAATCACCTATCATCTCAGAACTTGTTCTGGCCTTTTAGAGGCACACGGCAGGACGGCTGAAGGTTTCCAGATTGAGTCCCTAGATGGTAAAGTTCTCAATTCACTTCCAACACTCCTCGAGTGTCAAGAGATTCCAAATAATCGGAATGAGATCCCAACACCAACTGCAGTTTTGTATCAACCCCATCTCCATCACATTGCCAAACACATCCCAGAATTCGACCCAGATGCCAAGATACTTCTGCTCCTTGGAAGAGATGTAATCAGGGCACACAAGGTCAGACAGTGAGTAAATGGCCCACACGACGCTCCTTTTGCACAACGTCTGGATTTAGGCTGGGTGGTGATGGGAGAAGTGTGTTTAGGCAATACACACAAACCAACAATTAATTCAATGAAAACAAACGTATGGGAAAATGGACGTCATTCCATCTTTCAACCCTGCACCAGCGTCATGTGTGTTAAGAAGCAACAAACATTCAACCAGTCCCGCAAATCACAAGAAAGGATGCTGGGATCGACAGATTTCAACCAAACTGAACATGACAACAAACCTGCTCCATCAATGGATGACCTCCACTTTCTAAAGATCATGACATTCAAACCTACAGAGATGGATCCAACAATTGGGTCGCTCCACTCCCATCTAAGGAACCACGTCAACATTTGCGAAACAATAAGGACCAGGCAATCAAGCGGTTCATGTCACTTCAACAAACCCTCTAAAAGGAAACCGAAAATGCAGTCACATTCATAGAAAAGCTCATTGGACCAGATAATGACTCTAAAATCCGACCACAAGTGCAGACCTGCGCTACTTACCTTGAACGTCAGATACTTAACCCAGATCGCTTCCAACGATTTTCCACTTTCACTTCCTTGGTGAGGGGTGTGGCATTCCTCATCCACGTCGCAAGAGCATACAAAAGGTCAAATCGAAAAGATGGATGCAAAGGCTGGCACAAGTGTCACCAACCACGCACTGCAGATGAAATTGCCCAAGCTAGATATATTATTCTGAGGGCAGCACAAAAGGCAACCTTCTCAGGAGAGCTTTTAGCTTTACAAGAAAACAAGCCAGTTCCAAGAAACAGCTCTTTGTTGAAACTCAACCCAACATTGGAGGATGTACTCTTTTGTGTGGGAGGTAGACTAAAGTGCTCTGAACTCACACTTTTAGAAAAGAATCCTGTAATTCTCCCCAGGAAAAGCCACATCTCTTTGTTGCTCACACACCACCACCATGTGCAGGTAAAACATCAAGGCCGTCATTTTACTGAAGGAACCATCAGAGCAGCAGGATTGTGGATTCTAGGTGGACGGTCTTTAATCAACTCAATTCTTCACAAATGCACAATCTGTCGTAGACTTCGAGGGAAGGTTCAAGAACAACAAATGGCTAATTTGCCTCCGGAACGTCTTAAATCTTGTCCTCCTTTTACGTACATGGGAGTCGATGTCTTTGGACCCTGGTCTGTCCTAATCAGACGTACCAGAGGAGGACAATCAGAGAGCAAGTGGTGGGCCATGATGTTCACTTGTCTTAGTTCGAGGGCTGTTCATATCGAGTTAATCGAGTCTATGGACACTTCAAGTTGCATCAACGCTCTCAGGTGTTTTTTCGCACTTCGAGGAATGGCAAATCAACTTCATTCTGATTGTGGCAGTAATTTTACGTGAGCATGCAAAGAGCTTGGAATGAACAAGGCAATGCAGAACTTCCTCAGTGAAAAGCAGTGCATTTGGAAATTCAACCCACCACACGCTTCCCACATGGGAGGCTCCTGGGAGCGAATGATCGGGATTGCAAGAAGAATCCTGGATTCAATGTTACTGCAGCACGGGACTCGTATAACCCATGAAGTTCTTTGCACTCTGATGGCGGAGGTCACTGCAATTATAAATGCACGACCACTTCTGCCTGTATCCATAGATCCACAACAACCCTTCATTCTTTCACCAGCAATGCTCCTAACACGGAAGGCGGGAGCTCCACCTCCACCTGGAGAATTCACAGAGAGGGACCTTCACACCAAACAATGGAAGCAAGTGCAAGCATTTGCAAACCAGTTTTGAAGCCTATGGAGAAGGGAGTACCTTCCTTCTTTGCAACTGAGACAGAAATGGAATAGGTCAAGGCGAAATCTTCAAGTAGGAGATGTAGTTCTCCTCAAGGACAAGCAAGCTGCACGTAACTACTGGCCTATGGCCATGGTCACCGCCACGTTCCCCGGGATCGACAATTTGGTCAGGAGGGTTGAAGGGAAGACTACAGACTAAGGAACCCCAAAAACATTTTTGAGACCAGTAACATAAGTTGTTTTACTCCTGCCCAAAGACTAGAGTTATTTGGTGATCTTAATGACCTCACATAGGCCAGGTGGGGAGTGTGTTGTCCTGAAGTCAACTGTTCATATTATTTACGTAATTACATGATAATATTTTTGTATTACTTGATAATATTTTGTTTTAGCAATGCTTTAATTTGGAGTTAAAGTTGTTTATATTTATTGTACTTTATAATCGGTAAACAGCAGTTAGATGATGTCACTAAATTACTTCCTGTTGGTTGACTTCCAGTATTTGTTCGAAAGCTAGAGATACATTTTGTGGTCTTCTGTAGTACTTTCTGTGGCCATCCTACACAAAGCGGCAAAGATGCAATGCCGTAAGCCGTCTTTAATAAGTTAACAACATGTCAGACACGTTAAAACGGTGTAATAGTGCCGATATGTTAAATATAATTGTCGAACTAGATACAATGTTTTCAAGTCATTTAGGCAGACGGGAGTCTTCCTCTGCTGGACATTTTCCGACATTACCGTTACATTTTTATATGTCATTGTAAACGAATATGTACAGAGGCAATAAGTGTGTTGTGTGTTGTGTCTCTTTGTTCTTTTCAGTTTTTCACCATATTGTCTATGAAGAATTGTCAAAAGTAAATGGTCAAGCTTACAACGACGTTCTCTTCATTGGCTCCGGTTTGGCTTGGTGTTGAGTTGGCGTTTTTACACGTCTCACGAGAACACTAAAAACACCATGTTCAAACATAAGGGTGTTCATATGTGCACTTGGCACCAGGACACCCTAGGCTGCAGTTGCATGATCGACTTTGTAGTTGTGTCATCGGAACACAGCTCCCCTTCCCAATACTCATACCCAATCATACATGGAGATGAATATGACAAATGAAAACATTGCATAATTTAACAAAAACAGAATAAGTATTATTATATTTGTGCATCATGTTACAACTTTAGATTTTACATCCAACTCTAGTTTCAGGGTGCTACATATGTGTGTACAGTGAATATGAGTGCGGATGTACAAACTTTGAGTGTGTCTGTCATACTTGCCAACCCTCCCGGTTGTCCCGGGAGACTCCCGAATTTCAGTTCCTCTCCCGATAATCTCCCAAATTCCGCCTGGACAACAATATCGGGGGCAGTGGTGCTTAAAGGCACTGCCTTCAGCGTCCCGTACAACATGTCGTCACGTCCATTTTTCTTCCGTACAAACAGCGTGTCAGCCCAGCCACGTATTATATGCGACTTGTACACAAGTGAATGCAGGGCATACTTGATAAACAGCCATACAGGTCACACTGAGGGTAGCCGTATGAACAACTTTAACACTTTTACAAATATTTGCCACACTGTGAACCCACACCTAACAAGAATAACATACACATTTCGGTAGAACATCTGTAACCTTAACACAACAAACACAACAGAACAAATACCCAGAATCCCTTGCAGCACTAACTCTTCCGGGACGCTACAATATACACCCCCCACCCCCGAATCTTTGGCAAGCTAGGTAAGGTGTGTTGTGGTCTGGAACAACATGGCACACAGACAACTATCAGAAATGCAGCCAATATTACATACAGATAATGTGTCATGAGACACATACTACTAAATTATATACAAAGAGGATAAAAGTAAAGGAAATTAAATGAGCTCAAATATACCTACAAATGAGGCATAATGATGCAATAGCCTAAATAGCATGTTAGCATTGATTAGCTTGCAGTCATGCACTGACCATATATGCCTGATTAGCACTCCAACAAGTCAATAACAACAACAACAAAGCTCACCTTTGTGCATTCACGCACAGTATAAAACTTTTGGTGGACAAAATGAGACAAACACGCAGAGGAAGATTTTACATGTGAACAAAATGTTGCGTCACAGTCCACACTGTGGTGAGTTCAAGAACCGCCGAAATTAGTAGGACAAAACGATGTTCACCAAATACTCTCATCAGTGACACACAAACATATTAAAAAGTGAGCTTTCTAACAATTGGGAAAGTTTGTGTCATGTTTGTCCTCAAACAAAAAACATTGTAAAACAAAAAATGCATTTACACCCCATCTTTTTCCATTTTCAATCCTTTTTTTAAAATGCTCCAGGGAGCCACTAGGGCATGCGGCTCGAGAGCTACGTGTCGCTGACCCCCGCCTTAAAGCTAGCTACCACGTTGCTGAACTTGTAGCAAAGTCAAAAAAAAAGTTGCATACTAGCTATGTGCACATGGACACATTTAATCGGAATAAAAGCCTAACCGGAAAAAAAAATGCTTCATGTAAACACGCCATTCGGAATATTTTACCCCGATCACACACGTCCGGATCAAAATTTAATTCCGATCAAGACGCGTGGTTAATGCCGAAAGTCATTCGGGTTGTAGCACATGTAAACACATCTTCTGAAATTCTGGTCCAAATAAACCCTGTCAGTTATACTTTGGTAGTGGAGCAGGGACCAAATTCAAAATTCTCGGAATGAAGCGAGTACAGAAGCAGCTTTATATACTGTTGAGTGTGTTGCTTTAAAACGAAACTGGCAACAATAAAAGTGAATTGTCATGTGATGATGTAACCATTAAATAAGACATCCAGTTGAACAACAAACTGTTTTATTCACATTACAGCTACTCTAAGTGCCAACTGCTAGCCTCGGGCACATACATAGAATGTTGTAACATGAAGACACACACACAACATAAAAAGCACAGAACAGCACCATTTAAAAAAGAGAGGTAAGACAAAAGTAGTGAACTCTCATGATCTGTGGTCTGGATTACGTTTTTTATTTTCAATCTAAGACTCCTTCGGTCCCTGTTTTTTTGTGCACACTTGTTGTTTTGGTTACCATGGGTACTTATTATTTCCACCTGCTTCTGATTAGTGTTCACCCGCTCACCTGCTGCCTGAGTACTAATCAGAGGCATTATTTAAACCTGCCTTGTCCTTCAGTGAGTGCTGGAGTATTGTTTATGCGGTGTGCTGTGGACTGCCTTTTTTTGGAAGCTGGAAGCTATTCCCTGGATCCCGATTCCTGTCCCTGTTTGCTGTTTCCTGGTTTCTGGTTTGTGTTTTTTATGCCTTATTTTTTGAACATTAAAACCATGTTTTCATTTTCCAAACCTGTCATCTCTGCATCTTGGGGTTCGTCACCTACACCATCTGACATGAACAGAAAGAAAACATGATAAATAATGGGGCGGCATAGCTCGGTTGGTAGAGCGGCCGTGCCAGCAACTTGAGGGTTGATGGTTCGATTCCCGCTTCCGCCATCCTAGTCACTGCTGTTGTGTCCTTGGGCAATACACTTTACCCACCTGCTCCCAGTGCCACCCACACTGGTTTAAATGTAACTTAGATATTGGGTTTTACTATGTAAAAGCGCTTTGAGTCACTAGAGAAAATCGCTATATAAATATAATTCACTAATTCAAATACCGTGGTAATGCTGAAAATAGCAGAAATGTACAATGCCAGGTTTGTTCACAGTGAAAGTCATTGCTTATTCAGCACCTGCAGTAAGCAAACTTGTCCACAAGATGACGCCATAGCGTAAATAATAGCACCTCTCCATTTATGTTAATTTCTGCGCATGCCAAAGTAAAGTATTCCGATTTAAGGTGTGATGCATGCAATTGCGCATTATAATCTGATTTTTTTTTTCAGGGTCCATCGTTCTAATTCAAATGATGATCAGATGAAATTAATTTTGCCCATGTACACATAGCTACTGTGGCGGACGCAATACGACTTCTCGTCTGCAAAGCCGTTGTGAGATGCTCGGACCTAAAGAAAGAGCCAGATTCCCTCTCTTAGAAAACCCAATTTCCAGACGTACAGTGGTTGAACAAATGGTGTGCACTTATTTATTTATTTTAATAGGGGCGCATTATGAAAAATCAACTTATTTTTTTACTTATTGATACCTGCTTTTGTGTATTTGGGATCTGCATAAGTCCCGAAAATTTGTGCACATCCGCCATTGTAGTCTTTCTTGCTTCGGGGCATTTTTCCTACGCTGTTGCCATTTCTAATCCACAGTAGTGTATAGTTCTAAATGATATCTTTCAGTATATTCGCTATGGAAGCGCTACAACTTCGACAAAAATGGCGGGGAGAAGACGCAGTCGAAGTGGAGGCACGTAAATAAGACCGTCCACAAAACGGGGGATTCTGAGGAGACATTCCGAAAGTGGCTTGTGTTAGATTATTTGTATTCAAGTTATCACAAAACTTTGTGTTTCAATGAGTTCCCGGCGAGCTGACAAAAGCTGTCTTTGAACCTACCAAGAAAAAGGCTTGTAAAACTCCACTATGTAGGATGGGAAGCAACATGAAGGTGTTCTGTTTCTTTCTTCTTTTCTTAGTTTATTTCGAACATGACATACATACAACATTATACATCAGGTAATTTCATCATTTCGCAATACATAATACATCATGTCCAAAAAGGAGTAGGAAAAAGCAAAGCTTATTTAATCCTACCCCTTTTCCACTTCAGAGCGCCCACATATATATGCATTGATTCACTGACCTTCTTTACAGCAAAATAGCAAAATGACATCTGTGAGTGAGTAACACAACAGTTTTGTAACATGTACTTAATTATTTCAGTCATTATTAACATACTAAGATGAAGAATATCTTATTTTCAATAAGTTTGAAAGTGTTTCTCATAATACGTCTTCTTTGTACTTTGTAAGCACTATTAATTTGAACATCCTCTTAAACTGGATCTTATCAGTACAATGTTTAACTTCTTTACTTCAATCCATGTATTGTAATCAACAGAAAAATAGTGTCTTGACCCAAGAACTACAAAGCGAAGAGGAAGGAGGACCCGACACCCCTACAGGGACCTCTTCTTTGAACTGTTTTACGACCTTTTCTGTGAACTGTTCTGTTACCAAAGGCGATGGCTGTTTACGACCCCCTGTCCCTCAGAAACAGCTGTTGCCATGTAATCAGGGAAAGTCCAAATAAAAGAGGGGGTGTACATTCTTTCGCCAGAGCATGTTGAGACACTGTACAAAGGTACAGTGTCCAGGCTTCTCTCCTTAATTGAGCCAAATTTAATTATGTCTCTGCTTAATTATTTGCTTCTTGTCTTGTTTAATAGATGTCATCAGTTTTTGAACCTGACAGCTTGAAAACGATCTGTAAAACATAATCCCTACAGTTTGACCAATGAACCACCATTACATGTTATGTAGACCCCTTGCAAGTGTTTTAAATGTAGACAAAAAAAATCTTAATATGACCCCGGTGCACTTTTTTGTATGAAAATAGAGCCGTTCATTAACAGTGCGCTTTATAATCCGGGGCGCCCCACAGTCTAAAAAATAAAGAAACTGACCTTAGACCAAATCGTGGCTTAAAACTAAGCTTTGCCGATCTACCTTTGGACAGTTTTGGTTGGTTACTGCAAAGGAAATCCCCATTCTGTCAAACAAAGTTATTTTGACATTGCTCCCATATTCCACGACACATCTTTGTGAGGTGAGCGTTTCAAGCCTGACTGCTATAAAAACTAGAAAGAGACCGAGAGCTGCTGAGGAAGAGATTTGTGTGTGTCTCTTTCTTCTGTTCCTGCGAGGATATCAGCTCCGTGTTCATACAAATAGGCCCAGGTCTCACACTGAGGACCTGATCTACTAAGATCCCAACACCTCACGCTAAACAGCATGAGCAATCTCTAAAACAGTGTGTAGTATTCGTGGACGTGTGATTTACCAACACTGCATGTATAATTCACAAGGGATGCAGACCGCTTTATTCAAATGAGGAATTTTGCGTGTGCTATACGGGGCATCACCATGGAGATACTCATTTACTGCACTTTTTTTTTTTATCACGTTATCACGTTGGCTGTTTTCAAACAGGCAGGAGACGGGTACCACTTTTTATGGGCATTTTAGACGCGGTCAGAACCCAAACAGAACCCCCTTTATTTCCCAGCGCTAAATGTACATGCTCATGGGAGAAAGGCTACACTGATTGTACTCAAGACGCCCCCCCCAAAAAATGCACACTTAAAGGTTTAGTTTTTTTTCAATACAAAGGATGTCTTAGTAGTGTATATTATGTTGCGATCCGTGACTTGGATCTTCACGTTTGTTTTTCCATCTTTGTTTCATTCTCTGTCTGACCCGTTTATTTCCTGTTTTGTCCATCACTATGGTTACTCATTAGTTCACCTGCTACACTCGGTCCGCACACCTGCTTCAGCTAATCACCCTCCTTTATAAGCCAGCCTCTTCTGTTTATTCTTTCTGGGACTCTAATTTGCTCACATGCAACAAGTACCGTCAGGTACTTGTTGCTGATGTTTTTCTCGCTGGCTCATTAGCTAAGCCACCTTATTGGCATCTTTAGCTCACATGCTAATCATCTTTTTTTTAACTTTTTGTACCATCGTGCCAAGTCTTAGTTCTTTATATTTCCTAGCTTTCACGCTAGCGTCTTTTGTTTCCCTTTTTATTAGCTCCAGTGTTTTTGTTCAGAGCTCACTTTTTGTTAATACATTTGTTAGATCCTACCTTTGTTGTGTTCTTCGTTTGACGCATCCTCGAGGGAATCGAACCCGGTACCACGATGCCGAACCGGCGTAACATATTATGGATAAAAAAAACAAATGCACATCTTTAAATTTGTTGCAATCGGCCCCTTAAGTCACACAGTATGCCGCTAAAATATTATAAAATGATGTTGCTGAATATACCTTATGTCGATTTTTTAATTTCTGAGAGTTCGAACATTATGGCGCACATGTATGACGCAGGATTCTCTGTCATTTGTCTGTCTTTGCCGCGCGAGCACCCAGCGTGTGTCAGTTTGCACGTACTTTTCAGACCTGCTAAATAAAACAATGAATACTGCTAATAAATGACACTACGCGTGCTGTATAATATATTTGCATCCCCACCTCCCAGTATTGTGGGCGTTCTGATGATCGGCATATCATTTGCGTGAAGACAGCCGCAAAATGGATTGCACGCCTTATTCTTAAAAGACACAACCAACATTGCACACGTTTTCGTAGATCGGCTGTGCGTGCGCTATCAAGTTTGCGTCACCGCCCGGGCGCACACAAGTGTGTATTCATGTGTGCGCTGTACTGGGCGCACCTCCAGGAGCGCACCAGGTGCGTGCCAGTCGGGCTGCAATCAACGCACCTGTCGCAGATGAGAAGCCCTGCCTTCATAAGGCAACACAACCTGTTATCCTGAGCCAGAACGTAACAACCTCTTCCTGTACAGTAAGCCGAATATCCACCTCTATGCACTATTGCTCTCTCTGTGTTTTTTTCCCCCCGCCGTATTCATTTGTCTCCTTGTCGACTTTTCAGCAGCATACCTCCATTCCCGCATCACAAGCTGTGTGTCTCGTCTCCCCGTATTCCCTTTGCTTCCTTGATTGCCTCTTGGATCTTGACCTCCTGCCTGGATACAGAATCCTGACGCATGTATGTGTGTGTGTGTGTGTGTGTGTGTGTGTGTGCATATATATGTATATATGTGTGTGTATATATACATATATATGTATATATATGTGTATATATATATATACACATATATTTATACATATATATGTGTATATATATGTATATATTTATATATATATATATATACGTATATGTGCGTATATATATATATATATATATATATATATATATATATATATATACACACACACATATATATATATATATCCATCCATTTTCTACCGCTTATTCCCTTTCGGGATCGCGGGGGGCGCTGGCGCCTATCTCAGCTACGATCGGGCGAAAGGCGGGGTACACCCAGGACAAGTCGCCATCCCCTCGCAGGGCCAACACAGATAGACAGACAACATTCACACTCATATATATATATATATATATATATATATATGGCCACCAAGGATTGACATGACGTCGGCAAATTGTGACTTTGCTTAATTATTTCAATAAGGCTTTGTCTTCGGTCAGGTCGCTTTTCAGCTGCGCCTCCCTCTGCTCGCTCCGCCGTCTGCTTTTCAGCAGCACATCGTCGTTTTCACCTGCCTCTTGTTCTCCGTCGCTCTTGCTCTGCACGTGTTGGTTTTTCTCTTCCTTCTCTCACGTCCTCATCTGCTGCAGGCCCTGACATTTATCTTGGAGCCGCTCCTGGCGCGTTCCGCCTTGCTGCTGGTTTGCTGGCCACGCTCCCTCACCACCGTTTCGGAGTCGGCCCCGTCGTACCCCGCCTCTTGGTCGGTCTGCCGGCCACGCCTCCCCACAGTACATATATATATATATTTTATAAATATATAAAATAATACATAGAGCTAAAACAACATCTATTCTGTCTGTGCCGTATCCCTCCTGTACAACCGTAACAGTTTGCACGTGTTTTAGTAAATCAGGCCCTGGGTGAGCAGAAATATGAACAATTACAAAATACTTTTTCTTGATTCTTTGACAACAACGACGACATGTTGTCAAGCCAGGCTACCGAGTTTCATTTTTCGAATGTTCTACTTGGGATGTGCCTTGTGATCTTTTCAATTAAAAAAATGTGCCTCGGTTCAAAAGAGGTGCAAAAACACTGTCTTGATGTTCCTGCCATTTTTAGCGGTAAAGCTATTATCGTCTTATTATCTGATCATCAGCACAGATTAATGTAAGCATGGCAATTGAATTGGAACACATTTGACAGTGCATTTCCTTGGTGACTGTGGGGGGGGGGGTGTGATCAGCGCGCTGCAGGAGCAAAGGTCACCGCCTCTGTCAATGGTGTTTAGGGCGGAGCACCATCGACTAGGGTCGGGTCATGTAGACACGGCTGGCAGGTGATTAGATTTCGCAGGTGGTACGTGTTAAACTAATCAGCTGCTGTCTTTAACAGTGAGCGGCCAGCGGAGGAGAGAGGTGGGAGAAACTGGAGACAGACATCTGAAAAGATTGGACTGAAAAGATTTTTCTTCAGCATCGCATGTTGATTGAAACTCTGTTAAACGGCACGCCTGACTCCTGTGACGTGGTATCCGTGGAACTGGTAGGGAACTACCTCTACTGTGACCTTTGAAAAATGACCACGGATGTTGAAGAAGACATTAAGACTAACACGAAGTTGGACTTTGCTGGGCTGTAACCTTTACATGAAGACATTTGCATGTCTCCTTTGGCCTGGCGCTTGCAACCGGTTTCTGTTTTTAAGACATTTCGATGCACTTTGTAACTCCCTTGTCTGGAAAAAAATCAAAATGTTTCTTGCAGCACTCCTGTTCTTGGGCCGCATGGGGCAAAAAAAGGTTGGCTCTTTTAAAAAGCTGATTGCACGTTGTAGAAGTCACTGTCTTGCGGTACCACGGATGCACGTCGACTTTTCAACAGGTTTTAATGTTTTTCAACACAACCATTCAATAATCAGATTTCTTTTTTTTTTGGACTTTTTCCAGTCTCTTCTCCCAACTTCTTCCTCCTCCTGCACCCGGCCGCTCACTGTTAAAGACAACCGATGAATAGTTTAACACGTACCACCAGGGCAATCTAATCATCTGCCAGCTGTATCTCTCCGTCAGCACATGCCACGCCCCCGTCCGATGGTGCTCTGTTTCCGCCTCATGGCCAGAGGCGTTTGACCTTTACTCCTGCGGCGCACTGATCACAATCCTTCTCCACACATGTAAAGTACACTATATTGCCAAAGGTATTTGGCCAACTGCCATGATTCAAATCCGAACATAAAGGGCCATCCCATTCCTAACCCATAGGGTACAATATGATGTTGGTCCACCTTTTACAGCTATTTCAGCTTCAACTCCTCTGGGAAGGCAGTCCACAAGGTTGCCGAGTGCGCTTCTGGGAATTTTCGACAATTCTTCCAAAAGTGCATTGGTGAGGTCACACTGATGTTGGTCGAAAAGGCCAGGCTCTCAGTCTCTGTTCTAATTCATCCCAAAGGTGTTCTATAGGGTTCAGGTCAGGACTCTGTGTAGGCCAGTCAAGTTCATCCACACCAGACTCTGTCATGCATGTCTTTATGGACCTTGTCATGTTGAAAGAGGAAAAGGCCCGCTCCAAACTATTGCCACAAGGTTGGGAGCATGGAATTGTTCAAAATGTTATGGTATCCTGGAGCTTTCAAAATTCCTTTCACTGGAACTTAGGAGCCAAACCCAGCTCCACACCATAATTCTGATCATTTGAATGGGTGGCCAAATACTTTTGGCAATAAAGTGTAACATTAGGCCCTTTTCCATCGAAAGTTCAGGAACTTTTGGTTCCTAGAATCTCTGATTCCTGTACACGAACACGTCAGCTTTAGCGTTATCTCGTTAACATTAGCATTCTGTTGACTCATGTTGAGCCTAATGCTAGTGTCACTGACTACTTTTACAACATGTAATAAAGTAAACAGTTAATATTTGATGACATTTATCTTCGTCACCTATATTTCACATTCATCCAACTATGAGTCTGGCTTCATACTGCTCCATAAATATGTTTAAAATTGTCCGTCCACTACTCGTAGTTCTGCGTTTCAAAATGAAGTTTGTAAAAACTAGGGTTGTACGGTATACCGGTATTAGTATAGTACCACGATACTAATGAATCTTATTCGGTACTATACCGGGTCGGAAAAGTAACGGTCCTCCACCCTCCCGCGCTCCCGTCGTCGTCACGCCGTGTCATTGCTGGTTTTACAAGCAGAGGAGCATGTTCGGCAGTGCACAATCACGGAGTACTTACAAGCAGACACAGTGTGTAGACAGCAAAGGGAGAACGGATGCATTTTGGCTTAAAAACCAAAGATAAATGTGAAGTTATAACACTGAAACGCCCTCAGGAAGAAATGCTTTAAGACTAGCTAGCTAGCGGCTGGCGTCCATTCGCCATCTGCAGTGATTTAGCTACTTCTAAATCACTAATCCTGGTTTCCATGGCGACAAATAAAGTACGTTTCTTACAAGTATCATCCCTGCAGGTCCAGGAATAGCTAAACATGTTTCACTACACACAGGTAGCTCACAGGGGTCAAAATGTAAACAAACGCCATTGGTGGATCTACACCTAACATCCACTGTAATGATAGCAAGTACAGGAGCGCATCTAGTCGATACTACTATGAGTACGTCGATGTTTTTTAAAATTTGTTTTTTTATATTATGTTTATAAACTCAGGATATATGTCCCTCTACACATGAGGACTTTGAATATGACCAATGTATGATCCTGTAACGGCTTGGTATCGATTTGATACCCAAATTTGTGGTATCATCCAAAACTAATGTAAAGCATTCAAACAACAGAAGAATAAATGATTATTACATTTTAACATAAGTGTAGATAGTACATGTTAAAAGGGAACATAAGCCGATCCATCCATTTTCTACCGCTTGTCCCTTTTCGGGTTGCGGGGGGTGCTGCTGGAGCCTAACTCTGCTGCACATGGGCGGAAGGCGGTGTACACCCTGGACAAGTCGCCAACTCATGGCAGGGCCAACACTAATAGACAGACAACATTCACACTCACATTCAGATTTTAACAGTAAATGAACAAGTAGATTAATCATTAATTGTCCTTAATTTTGACAAAATATTAGAATGGTAAATGACACTAAATGTTACTGCATTTAGTGTCGTTTACTAAATGCAGTAACATTTAGTAAATGACACTTATCCGAGGTCGGGTCACGGGGGCAGCAGCCTAAGCAGGGAAGCCCAGACTTCCCTCCCCCCAGCCACTTCGTCTAGCTCTTCCCGGGGGATCCCGAGGCGTTCCCAGGCCAGCCGGGAGACATAGTCTTCCCAACGTGTCCTGGGTCTTCCCCGTGGCCTCCTACCGGTTGGACGTGCCCTAAACACCTCCATCGGGAGGCGTTCCGGTGGCATCCTGACCAGATGCCCGAACCACCTCATCTGGCTCCTCTCGATGTGGAGGAGCAGCGGCTTTACTTTGAGTTCCTCCCGGATGGCAGAGCTTCTCACCCTATCTCTAAGGGAGAGCCCCGCCACCCGGCTGAGGAAACACATTTCGGCCGCTTGTACCCGTGATCTTATCCTTTTGGTCATGACCCAAAGCTCATGACCATAGGTGAGGATGGGAACGTAGATGGACCGGTAAATTGAGAGCTTTGCCTTCCGGCTCAGCTCCTTCTTCACCACAACGGATCGGTACAACATCCGCATTACTGAAGACGCCGCACCGATCCGCCTGTCGATCTCACGATCCACTCTTCCCCCACTCGTGAACAAGACTCCTAGGTACTTGAACTCCTCCACTTGGGGCAGGGTCTCTTCCCCAACCCGGAGATGGCACTCCACCCTTTTCCGGGCGAGAGCCATGGACTCGGACTTGGAGGTGCTGATTCTCATTCCGGTCGCTTCACACTCGGCTGCGAACCGATCCAGTGAGAGCTGAAGATCCCGGTCAGATGAAGCCAACAGGACCACATCATCTGCAAAAAGCAGAGACCTAATCCCGCGGCCACCAAACCGGAACCCCTCAACGCCTTGACTGCGCCTAGAAATTCTGTCCATAAAAGTTATGAACAGAATCGGTGACAAAGGACAGCCTTGAAGGAGTCCAACTCTCACTGGAAATGTGTTCGACTTACTGCCGGCAATGCGGACCAAGCTCTGACACTGATCATAAAGGGAACGGACTGCCACAATAAGACAGTCCGATACCCCATACTCTCTGAGCACTCCCCACAGGACTTCCCGAGGGACACGGTCGAATGCCTTCTCCAAGTCCACAAAGCACATGTAGACTGGTTGGGCAAACTCCCATGCACCCTCAAGAACCCTGCCGAGAGTATAGAGCTGGTCCACAGTTCCACGACCAGGACGAAAACCACACTGTTCCTCCTGAATCCGAGGTTCGACTATCCGGCGTAGCCTCCTCTCCAGTACACCTGAATAAACCTTACCGGGAAGGCTGAGGAGTGTGATCCCACGATAGTAGGAACACACCCTCCGGTCCCCCTTCTTAAAGAGAGGAACCACCACCCCGGTCTGCCAATCCAGAGGTACCGCCCCCGATGTCCACGCGATGCTGCAGAGTCTTGTCAACCAAGACAGTTTTCCACCATAATTTACAAATAAATTCTTTAAAATTCCTACAATGTGAATTCCTGGATTTTTTTCCCCTCATTCTGTCTCTCACAGTTGAAGTGTACCTATGATGAAAATTACAGACCTCTGTCATCATTTTAAGTGGGAGAACTTGCACAATCGGTGGCTGACTAAATACTTTTTTGCCCCACTGTATATGTATTCTTTTCTTTATTAAATTATATCTCAATTCTGTACACGTCCGCTGGAATTTTTATTTTCCTGAGGGAACTCTCCTAGAGGATTCAATAAAGTACTATCTATCTATCTATCCATCTATCTATCTATCTATCTATCTATCTATCTATCTATCTATCTATCTATCTATCTATCTATCTATCTATCTATCTATCTATCTATCTATCTATCTATCTATCTATCTATCTATCTATCTATCTATCTAAAAATGTTTTTTGCAAAATAGAAATTGTAGTCTGCAAATTGTGTGTTGTTGTTGAGTGTCTGTGCTGTCTAGAGCTCGACAGAGTAACCGTGTAATTACTCTTCCACATCAGTAGGTGGCAGCCGGTAAGTAATTGCTTTGTAGATGTCGGAAACAGCGGGAGGCAACATCTAGTTCTTAAACCAAAACTAAACAAAAGGTGAGTGCCCCTAAGAAGAAACATTGAGGCTTAGGGAAGGCTATGCAGAACGAAACTAAAACTGAACTGTAAACAAAAAGCAGAATGCTGGACAACAGCAAAGACTTACTGCGTATCAAAGACATGTACATCCGAACATGACATGACAATCAAAAATGTCCCCACAAAAAAGGATAAAAACAACTGAGATATTCTTGATTTCTAAAACAAAGTAGATGCAGGAAATATCGCTCAAAGGAAGACATGAAACTGATGAAGGAAAATACCCCCAAAAAAGAAAAAAACACCAAAATAGGAGCACGAGACAAGAACTAAAACACTACACACAGGAAGACAGAAAACAACTCAATAAGTCAGTGTGATGTGACAGGTGGTGACAGCTAGTACACCTACTTTGAGACAAGAGCTATAGTAATGCATTCTTGGTTATGGTTTGAAGTCATATCCAACAATTGCGACTTTTTACTGTCAAATGAGTTTGCGTTTTTTAATGATTTCTATGGGTCCTGGGCCTCCGGATTTTATCAATGCAAAGAAAATGCCTTGGCTCAAAAAAGATTGAAAAACACTGATATAGAGGATCCTCCATAGTGTTTTTGCAGCAGATTCTTAAAAACAGTACGGCATCTTTGTCAAATAGAGGATATTTGACAAACGGTTTTCGACTGTTTCCTTGAGCCAGGCCTGGGCAATTATTTTGACACGGGGGGCTACATTTAGAGAAAAAAATGTGTCTTGGGGCCGGTATATCTATTTTTAGGGACACTAATACAACACAATAATGTCTGATTGAATGCTAAAAACGCTATGACAGACCGCCTTAAAAAGCGTAATGGAATTTAAAATTTTTCTATGAACAATAAAACACTGAATATTGACAAAATATGATGGTCACACACCCCTGTCGATCGACATATTTTACAAACAAGTGAAACGCAACAAAAATGCAACAAACAGTGAAATATGAATGCGAAGGGTACAAAATAAACCCACCTACAATCTGATATATCTGATACATCACTAAGCTTTAGATCTTTCTTGTGAAAAGCTCCTTCCGCGTTTGTGGAAACGCTTCCCGCCCACACTGCTTGGTCCCTCGTCTGAGCTGCTGTGACCTACTTTACCATAGTAACTAATTATATTACCATAAAAACTAATTAGATTACCATAGTAACTGGTATATCATCCATTAGCGCAGATTCCAACCATTGAAATTCTTTGAATAGTTGAAGACACTCATTAGAAAACATCCCTGCAGATCATAATGGCAGGCACACTTTCCATCTTAAAGATCTGAAAATAATATTTGGGAATGTCCGGCGGGCCAGAATGAAAATCTTAACGGGCCGCATGTGGCCCCCGGGCCTTAATTTGCCCAGGTTTGCCTTAAGCAAAAGCACCAAACTCCAATCCTATAGAGGACCTTCGACTAGCATTTTTAGAGTAATTACTAAAAACAGCCGATGACTGTTGTCACAGCGATGAACTTTCACTAGCATTTTCGGAGTAGTTTCTAAAAACAGCAGACCACCCTTGTCATATAGAGCAGTGGTCCCCAACCACCGGCCCGCTCGATTGGTACCGGGCCGCAGAATAATTTGTTTGTTTTTTTTAATTTGTATTATTATTTTTTTTTATTAAATCAACATAAAAAACATAATATAAACTTACAATTAGTGCACCAACCCAAAAAACCTCCCTTTTTCATGACAAAAATAAATAAATAAATAAAAATCCCCCATCCCCGCAGCTACAAAAAGGTTGGGGACCCCTGATATAGAGGATATTAATGTTTTGCAGCATATTCCTAAAAACAGCAGAACACTTCTGCCGTATAGAAGATCTTTGATAGAATGGGCTTTTATTGTCATTGCACATAAAGAATGACAGTAGTGTTTTTCCAGCTTTTTCTTAAAAACAGCAGCACAGTCTTGATATATAGAGGATCTTTCAAAGTGTTTTTTGCAACAGATTCCTAAAAACAGCAAATGACTGTTGACATAAAGATGGTCTTTGTCGGGCGTTTTTTTTTTTTTGCGTTTCCTCCAAAAATTTCAAAACATAGAAAAGCAATTGTCATACAAAAAGGATATTTAACTAGCATCATTGCATTATATTCCTAAAAACAGCCAATGACTAATCTAATAATGAACTTTGGTTTGCATTTTTAGAGTAAGTCCGTCATACCACTGCTGTCATATAGAGGATTGTTGATAGTGTTTTAACAGCAGATGACTAAAAACAGCAGCTTCCATCATACAGAGATTTTTTAACAGTATTTTTATAGCAGATTCCTGAAATCAGTTGATGACTGCTTCCACCTGGATGATGTTTGATGAGCAGTTTTGGAGTGTTTCTGTCAAGCGATGTCAAGCGATGCGTCGTGGAAGCCACAGGAGGTTGTAATGATTTTAAAGATGCAGACGAACTGTCAGGACTAGGACTGTGACTTGGATTGTTTCCTCGACGCAAAGGAAAATTGGCACGAGCCAGATGTGAATGTGAGTACATTTTTTTTTTTAAACACTATAACTAACAAAAAAGGCAAACAAATGGCGCGCACAATGGCGGAGAACAAACTTGAATAATGAAAAAACAAAAGACTAGCACAAAGGCTACAAACTATGAACATGAAACAAACACCTGCACTGTGGCATGAAAAACAAAAACTTACTTGGCATGGACAAAATGAATGAACAGCATGGTATGGCATGAAGGGGGTTGAGGAATACGAAGTTGCCAGGCTGACTACCTGGTAACTGTGGCTTAAATAATAGCTATTAAAATTGTTAACAGGTGTGAGAACTGAGGACAGGGGCGTGACTTGAAGACAAGGTGGAAACTAATGAGATGCTATGGAAATAAGAGAAACAAAGAAGTGCAAAAGCAGGAAACAATGTCCAAAAAACAAAACCGAACATGACCAAAACAAAACAAGGTATCAGCATGCAGTAAAAAGGGATATTTATTAAATAATCATGCAAAACAAAAAGCGAGAGCAGAAGGGAAGTGCTCCGAACGGCCAGACTATGAAAGAAACAAAACAAAATGCTGGAAGGCAACAAAAAAAAAATCACACTTACTATGAAGGGGGAGCAGATGGCGTCCACAAAGTAGAGCGTACTACAGCTTAGCATCAAAAAGGCTCGTCGATCGTCACCCGTGAACAGAGAATAATGGTGTCGTAAGCTCAACTTAAATATTGCTAATCACAAAGAGAAAACAGGTTGAGGGGGAAAAGTGCTCGAAAGCTAGGAAAAAAACAACGCAATAGGAAGTGGCACCAACACGAGCAAAGGCTGTTAAGGCTGTGCTGCTGTCAATAGAGGATCTGAAAGGAATGACATTTTACCAAAAAAAAACCCCGCAGTTTTATTCGTTTATATTATTTCTACCATAAAAGTTACTGTGAGGAATCAGAAGAGTTCAGTACTTTGCCAAGGTCTGAGTGGCTAAGAGGGTTTTCTTTCATTTTATACCAGCGTTTTAACGAGGTGATTGACGCACGCTTCATTTTCTATGGACTGAAGTGCTCTTTTGTCCAAAAAAGCAGGCAGGCTATCAAAACCGGAGAAGAAAAATAGCAGGTCCGATGATCTCCGAACAATAGCATCATTTTAAAAGGCTATTGATTTAGACTGTTAGACTGCCGCAGTCATTTTATTTGGGTTAAAACAAGAGATGAATGAAACAAACAGCAGCAGCAAAAAAAAAAAAAAAAAAAAACACAAAATTTTGTGATTTTTGTGGTGTGATGTGAAGCTGAGGAATGGACCGAGGCCAGCTGATGTCTCATTGCGTGACGGAGAAACCGCCACGCCACACTTTTTCAGCTCCCTTTCCTGACAGAATCATAAGTAAGACAACAAGTTTTTTTTTTTTTTCCTGGCTGAAGGATGTAGTGACTGAGAACATTCTTTGGTCCCCAAAGACAAGATGGTGGCCTAAGTCGATACATCACACATGCCAGCGTGATGCTGGGAGACGTGTTCCAGTCCATCAGGCCACAGGCTGCTCTGACACGTCCACAGAGGACAAACCACGCCGGCAAACAACTTCCATTCAAAACTGACGGAGTGTTTTCGCAGGAGATTCTAAAAAACAGCACAGCACTCCTATAACATAGAGCAGGGGTCACCAACCTTTTTGAAACCAAGAGCTACTTCTTGGGTACTGATTAATGCGAAGGGCTACCAGTTTGATACAAACTTAAATAAGTTGCCAGAAATAAGCAATTTGCTCAATTTACCTTTAATAAATAAATCTACATATATATATATATATATATATATATATATATATATATATAGGGGTTCCCTCAATCAATGATGATTGAGGGAACCCGCCATGAAACAGTTCTGTAGAGATGAAGTAGCCTTGTGATTTTTCCCACACCTACATATTGCGCTCTACCCCGGTATCGAGCACTATTCTCTGGATAATCCAATCAAGACATATATATATATATATATATATATATATATATATATATATATATATATATATATATATATATATATATAGTGTTGAAAAATCACAAGACTACTTCATCTCTACAGAACTGTTTCATGAGGGGTTCCCTCAATCAATGATGATTGAGGGAACCCCTCATGAAACAGTTCTGTAGAGATGAAGTAGTCCTGTGATTTTTCCCACACATACATATATATGTATATATATATATATATAAATGGGTATTTCTGTTTGTCATTCCGTCGTACATTTTTTTTCCTTTTACGGAAGGTTTTTTGTAGAGAATAAATGATGAAAAAAACACTTGATTGAACGGTTTAAAAGAGGAGAAAACATGAAAAAAATTAAAAATTAAATTTTGAAACATAGTTTATCTTCAATTTCGGCTCTTTAAAATTCAACCAAAAAAAATAAAGAGAAAAACAAGCTAATTCGAATCTTTTTGAGAAAATTAAAAAAATAATTCACAATACGGAGGTCCTGCAGTCCTGGGTTCAAATCCAGACTCGGGATCTTTCTGTGTGGAGTTTGCATGTTCTCCCCATGAATGCGTGGGTTCCCTCCGGGTACTCCGGCTTCCTCCCACCTCCAAAGACATGCACCTGGGGATAGGTTGATTGGCAACACTAAATTGGCCCTAGTGTGTGAATGTGAGTGTGAATGTTGTCTGTCTATCTGTGTTGGCCCTGCGATGAGGTGGCGACTTGTCCAGGGTGTACCCCGCCTTCCGCCCGATTGTAGCTGAAATAGGCGCCAGCGCCCCCCGCGACCCCAAAGGGGAACAAGCGGTAGAAAATGGATGGATGGAATTTATAGAACATCATTAGTAATTTTTCCTGATTAAGATAAATTTTAGAATGTTGATGACACATTTTAAATATTTTAAAATCCAATCTGCACTTAGATATAATATATAACACATTGGACCTTTTCTAACAAAGACAAATCATTATTTCTTCTAGATTTTCCTGGACAAAAATTTTAAATGAAATTCAAAAGACTTTGAAAGAAGATTTAAATTTGATTCTACAGATTTTCTAGATTTGCCAGAATTTTTTTTTTTTTTTTACTTTAATCATAATAAGTTTGAAGAAATATTTCACAAATATTCTTCGTCAAAAAAACAGAAGCTACAATGAAGAATTAAATTAAAATGTATTTATTATTCTTTACAAAAAAAAAAAAAACTTGAACATTGATTTAAATTGCCAGGAAAGAAGAGGAAGGAATTTAAAAGGTAAAAAGGTATATATGTTTAAAAATCCTAAAATAATTTTTAAGGTTGTATTTTTTCTCTAAAATTGTCTTTCTGAAAGTTATAAGACGCAAAGTAAAAATATAAATGAATTTATTTAAACAAGTGAAGACCAAGTCTTTAAAATATTTTCTTGGATTTTCAAATTCTATTTGAGTTTTGTCTCTCTTAGAATTTAAAATGTCAAGCAAAACGATACCAGCTTGCTAGTAAATAAATACAATTTAAAATATAGAGGCACCTCACTGGTAAGTGCTGCTATTTGAGCTATTTTTAGAACAGGCCAGTGGGCTACTCATCTGGTCCTTACGGGCTACCTGGTGCCCGCGGGCACCACATTGGTGACCCCTAACATAGAGAATCTCTAACTAGAGTTTTTTTTCTGTAGGACCTTAAAAACAGCAAAGCACTACTGTTATGCAAATGATCTTGAGCAGCGTTCTTGCAGTTGGTCCATAAAAACAGCAGAGCACTACTATAGATGTAGTAGGACTACTCAGTGACCTAGTGGTTAGAGTGTCCGCCCTGGGATCGGTAGGTTCTGAGTTCAAACCCCGGTGGAGTCATACCAAAGACTATAAAAATGGTACCCATTACCTACCTGCTTGGCACTCAGCATTAAGGGTTGGAATTGGGGGTTAAATCACCAAAAATGATTAACGGGCCCAACCACTGCTGCTGCCCACTGCTCCCCTCACCACCCAGGGGGTGATCAAGGGTGATGGGTCAAATGCAGAGAATAATTTCTCCACACCTAGTGTGTGTGTGACAATCATTGGTACGTTAACTTTAGATTATCTATGACCTCTGGTTTTGCAGCATGGGTCCTTAAAATGAGCAGAGGACTGCTGTTATCTTAAAGACCTACTGAAACCCACTACTACCGACCACGCAGTCTGATAGTTTATATATCAATGATGAAATATTAACATTGCAACACATGCAAATACGGCCTTTTTAGTTTACTAAATTGCAATTTTAAATTTCCCGCGAGTTTCTTGTTGAAAACGTCGCGGAATGATGACGCGTGCGCGTGATGTCACGGACTGTCAGGAAATATTAGCGCAGCACCACTAGCGGCTAAAAGTCATCTGCTTTAATCGTATAATTACACAGTATTCTGGACATCTGTGTTGCTGAATCTTTTGCAATTTGTTCATTTAATAATGTAGACTATAAAGAACAATGCTGTTGGTGGAAAGCAGTGGATTGCAGCTGTCTTTAGCTCCGAGACACAGCCGGTGTTTCTTTGTTTGTTGTAAAGCAGAGCGGTCAAGCGAATAAGTTTTCTCTACGTCAACCAGCATGTTTCTGGATGGGAAAATTGTGATATATATCTTACCGGAGACATCATTGGATTACTCGTCGTCCTGCAGCAGTTGTCAAAAAAGGCAGCTGTGAGCTTGGCTCCTCAGCTTCTCTCTGAGACACTGCGTGTTCACCGCAGCCATCTGACCTCGAGGTATTCTTTACAATCTTTACAATCTCACTAAACCACTATTAAAACAATAAGCAGATAAGGGATCTTCCAGAATCATCCTAGTAAATGTGTCTAATTACATCTGAAGCGCTCACACAGCCGTTGCCCGTAGCCGTCCCTTTTATTTTCTTTTTTTTTTTCTAGTCCTTCTCTATCAATATCCTAATTCACAAATCTTTCATCCTCGCTCAAATTAATGGGGAAATTGTCGCTTTCTCGGTCCGGATTACTCTTACTGCTAGTGGCTGTCGAGCTTGGACTTGGTCTTGGATTGTTTTCCCGAGGTGCAAAGCGAATGGAGTGGAAATGGCGTGAAGGTAAAGACATCTTTATTTTAACACTTAAATTAACAACAGGAACCAACAAAAAGTGCGCACAATGGCGGTACAAAAAACTGGGCTATGAAACAAAAGACTAGCACAAAGGCAATTAACTATAAACATGAAACTAAAACTTGCACGGTGGCATAAATAACAAGAAAACTTACTGTGACAAGGGTATGAGAAAAGCAGCATGGATATCATGGGTGCAGGAGGTGCAGTATGGGAAGGTGTGTGAAGATGCCAGAACGAAGACAGAAAAAGAATGACTTAAATAGTAGCTGTGATTATTAGTGAAAACAGGTGTGAGGCTGAGGACAGGGACGTGTCATGGCAGGTGAAAACTAATGAGTTTGCATAGAGACGAAAACAAACCAGGAAGTGCAAAGACCGAACCAAAAAACTAAACATAACATGACCAAACATGGCAAAAAACAAAACATAATCACACAGGCGTGACAGTGGCTCCCATTGTAAACAATGTGAATATGTGTGGAGCCCTGCAACCCGTGACGTCACGCGCACATACTTCCGGTAAAGGCAGGGCTTTTTTTATTAGCGACCAAAAGTTGCGAACTTTATCGTCGATGTTCTCTACTAAATAATTTCAGCAAAAATATGGCAATATTGCGAAATGATCAAGTATGACACATAGAATGGACCTGCTATCCCCGTTTGAATAAGAAAATCTCATTTCAGTTGGCCTTTAATGATTTATGACTCGAGTTTTTGCAGCATGCCCAAAAAAACAACAAATCACTACTGTTATATACATGAACTGAGACTACAGTTTTTGCCTATCTGTCGACCGCATCATTTAATGCTTGGTTTAGTATTTCCTTAGTTGTTGATTTAGTTCTATGTCTGCACCCAGGTTTGTTTTCGTTATTGCCATGGGTGCTGATTATTGTCCCCTGCCTCTGATTAGTGGTCGGGACGCCCACCTGCTCCCGGTCACTAAACAGAGAGCTATTTATTCCTGCCTCATGCCTGGCTGTATTGTTTGCTACAGGAAACAGTTATATAAATTATTTTTGACTGGAGTTTTTTCAGCACATCCCTAAAAACTGCAGCGCACGACTGTTAAATGAAATCAATTTGACCAGAGTTTTTGCTGCAGATCCATAAAAACAGTAGAGCGCCACTGCTATGTAAATGATGTTTCACTAAGGTTATTGCAGCACAGCTCTAAAAACAGCAGAGCATTACTGGTGTATTAATGATTAATGACAATGGTTGTTGGAGCACATTCCTAAAAACAGCAGAGGACTACTGTTGTATACATGAGTTTTGACTAAAGTTTTTGCAACATGGCCATAAAAACAACAGAGCACTACTGGTATATGAATGATCTTTGACTACAGTTTTGCTGTTGGTCCATAAAAACAACGCGACTGTTATATACATTATTTGTGACTAGGGTTGTTGCAGCACATTCCTAAAAACAGCAGAGCCCTACAGTCGTATGAATAATTTTTGACTAGAGTTTTTGCAACAGGTAAATACAGACCCCGTTTCCATATGAGTTGGGAAATTGTGTTAGATGTAAATATAAACGGACTACAATGATTTGCAAATCCTTTTCAACCCATATTCAATTGAATGCACTGCAAAGACAAGATATTTGATGTTTAAACTCATAAATTTTATTTCATTTTTGCAAATAATAATTAACTTAGAATTTCATGGCTGCAACACGTCCCAAAGTAGTCGGGAAAGGGCATGTTCACCACTGTGTTACATCCCCTTTTCTTTTAACAACACTCAATAAACATTTGGGAACTGAGGTAACTAATTGTTGCAGCTTTGAAAGTGGAATTCTTTCCTATTCTTGTTTTATGTAAAGCTTCAGTCGTTCAACAGTCTTGTCAACAAACTTGACTATCTAGAGGAAGTAAAAGTCGTAACAAGGTTTCCGTCGGTGAACCTGCGGAAGGATCATTTCAGTCGTATTTTACGCTTCATTATGCGCGACACATTTTCGATGGGAGACAGGTCTGGACAGTACCAGGAAAGTACCTGCACTATTTTTTTACGAAGCCACGCTGTTTTAACACGTGCTGAATGTGGCTTGGCATAGTCTTGCTGAAATAAGCAGGGGTGTCCATGAAAAAGACAGCGCTTAGATGGCAGCATATGTTGTTCCAAAACCTGTATGTACCTTTCAGCATTAATGATGCCTTCACAGATGTGTAAGTTACCCATGTCTTGGGCACTAATGCACCACCATACCATCACAGATGCTGGCTTTTGAACTTTGCGTCGATAACAGTCTGGATGGTTCGCTTCTCCTTTGGTCTGGATGACACGATGTCGAATATTTCCAAAAACCATTTGAAATGTGGACTCGTCAGACCACAGAACACTTTTCCACTTTGCATCAGTCCATTTTAGATGATCTCCGGCCCGCAGAAGCCGGCGGCATTTCTGGATGTTGTTGATAAATGGCTTTTGCTTTGCATAGTAGAGCTTTAACTTTCCCTTATGGATGTAGCGACAAACTGTATCTAGTGACAGTGTTTTTCTGAAGTGTTTCTGAGCCCATGTGGTGATATCCTTTAAAGATTGATTTCGGTTTTTGATACAGTGCAGTCTGAGGGATCGAAGGTCGCGGCCATTCAATGTTGGTTTCTGGCCATGCCGCTTACGTGGAGTGATTTCTCCAGATTCTCTGAACCTTTTGATGATATTATGGACCTTAGATGTTGAAATCCCTAAATTACTTGCAGGTGCACTTTGAAAAACGTTGTTCTTAAACTGTTTGACTATTTGTTCATGCAGTTGTGGACAAAGGGGTGGACCTTGCCCCATCCTTTCTTGTGAAAGACTGAGCATTTTTTGGGAAGCTGTTTTTATACCCAATCATGGCACCCACCTGGAAACGGGGTTTGTAAAAACAGCAGAGCATTACTGTTACATAAATATATTTTGACTGGAGTTTTTTCAGCACATCCCTAAAAACAGCAGCACACTACTGTTAATTGAAATAATTTTGACCCGAGTTTTGCAGCAGGTCCATAAAAACAGTAGAGTGCCACGGCTGTGTAAATGATGTTTCACTAAGGTTATTGCAGCACAGCTTTAAAAACAGCAGGGCATTGCTGGTATATTAATGATTGATGACAAAGGTTGTTGGAGCACATTCCTAAAAACAGCAGAGGACTATTGTTGTATAAATGTGTTTTGACTAGAGTTTTTTTAGCATGTCCATAAAAACAACAATGCACTACTGTTATATAAATGATCTGTGACTACAATTTTGCTGTTGGTCCACAAAAACAGCGCTACTACTATATAAATGATTTTTCACTAATGTTTTTACAGCACATCCCTAAAAAAAGCAGAGCATTGCTGTTATATACATTATTTATGACTAGAGTTTTTGCAGCATGCCCATAAAAACAACCAAGCACTACTGTTATATAAATCATCTGTGACTACAGTTTTGCTGTTGATCCACAAAAACAGCACTACTGTTATATAAATTATTTTGACTAGGGTTGTTGCAGCACATCCCTAAAAACAGCAGAGCACTACTACTATATAAATTATTTTTGACTGAATTTTTACAGCACATACCTAAAAACAGCAGAGCATTGCTGTTATATACGTTATTTATGACTAGAGTTTTCACAGCATGCCCATAAAAAACAACAAAGCATTACTGTTGTATAAATAATCTGTGACAACAGTTTTTCTGTTGGTCCACAAAAGCAGCACTACTGTTATATAAATTATTTTGACTAGGGTTGTTGCAGCACATCCCTAAAAACAGCAGAGCACTACTACTATATAAATTATTTTTGATTAGAGTTTTTACAGCACATCCCTAACAACAGCAGAGCATTGCTGTTATATACGTTATTTATGACTAGAGTTTTTGCAGCATGCCCATAAAAACAACCAAGCACTACTGTTATATAAATCATCTGTGACTACAGTTTTGCTGTTGGTCCACAAAAACAGCGCTACTGTTATATAAATTATTTCGACTTGGGTTGTTGCAGCACATCCCTAAAAACAGAAGAGCACTACTACATCCCTAAAAACAGAGCATTGCTGTTATATACATTATTTATGACTAGAGTTAAAAACAACAAAGCACTACTGCTGTATAAATCATATGCGACTACAGTTTTGCTGTTGGTCCACAAAAACAGCACTACTGCTATATACATTATTTTGACTAGGGTTGTTGCAGCACATCCCTAAAAACAGCAGAGCCCTAATGTCGTATGAAATATTTTTGACTCTAATTTTTGCAATAGGTCCCCCAAAACAGCAGAGCACTACTGTTATATAAATAATCTTTGAGATTTGTTTTGCAGTTAGTCCATAAAATGAGCAGAGCGCTCCTGTTGTATAGAGGATCTTTGACAAGCGTTTTATGAGTCTATATCTAAAAACAACAAAGTGCTCCTGTAATTTAGAGGATCTTTGAATTTAATTTGTTTAGTGGTTCTTTAAAACAGCAGTGCTCCTCTTTTTACTAGTATTTATGGAAAACATTTGACTATTTCTTTTGCCGCAGATTTAAAACAAAAAACAAAAAAACAGCAAAAATCTGCAGACATGAGTCAGAAACAACAGCCTCAGTGTGCCGCTGGAAGATACCCACTTGCTGGTTTCCATTAAAGCAGATGGTGCACCTGTCAGTTAATCATCAGGGTGAATGCCAATGTGTCTCCACAGGATGACGGCCGACATAACAAACTGCAGGAGCAAATAATTATAAAGAATAGAAGAAGCCACAGGCATTAAATCTCTAGAAAATGAGGCAACCCATGGAGAGGAAATTTGCCTTCTTCATTGTTTATGCCTACCTGAGAGCTTCGGAAAAAAAGCATTTATGATGAAAATGCCTGACATGTTTTTCTTTCTTTCTCTTTTTGTATAGGATAAAGTGCAAAGGAAGCCACAAAAGAAGCCCAATTATTAGAAATAAATTGTGTAGTTATAAAACATTTTGAGTCGGGGCCACTAAGATCCAAATATCACCCGCTAATTAGCGTGTGCAATCTATAAAATAGTGTGTGCTATTAGTGGCCGTGATGTGTGCGATCTACGAAGCGTTGCACGTGCTATTTATAACTAGTGCAGACCGCCTTAAATAAATGACTTTTTTGCACATATTACATTTAGCTGTTTTATGGCCATTTTAGTGACAGTCCTGCAGTACATTTACAATGAAATTCACTTTTTTTTCCCCCCCACATGAGGTGCACTATTAAAAGGGTATTGCATTTTTTTGGAATTGTGTCTATCTTTCACAATCCTTAGTAAGACAATGAGGAGAGACGGAGCAGACGAGCCGACAGCGGGCGAGGATAAACAGCGGTCCTGACCAAGATGGCGGCCAGGAGGCCGAGCATGCAGCAGAACTGAGAGGCGGGGCACGCCTGGAGCGACACTGCAGCCATCAGAGTCAGGTGCGTACACAACACACCTGCTCTCAATCCCTGCATCTTCTGCTGCAGCAAAAAAGGGGAGAGGGAGGAGCAATCGTGGCAGAAGTAGGAGAGGAAATAACCGACAACAAAGACCATGAGAGCGACGAGATCGACCCTGAGCCAGATGAGCCCCCGCAGCAGACGCAGCCACCGGCCACCGAAAGATGCACCGCGACGAGCAGGAAAAGCCAGCGCGCTAGAAAGTGGCGCGACCGACTGGCAAGAAGACGACATGTTTATTAAAATAACAAACCCGAGTCAAACCTGTTACGATGTGTCTTGTATCGAGTGTCACAGCAACCCACACGATGACGGCTGGAGACCCGTCACAGACGAGAACACGTTTTTCTTTTTTCATTGGGAACATTTGTAATAACATTTAATATTTACGTATTTTGATAATTTCAAGCATACGCGGCGCGTTCATTTTCAAAACGCATCACGACGTTAGCTTTTTTTTGTTTTAACTACGTGACTTATTACTAATCACTGCAGACTTCATGAGAGCCAAGAAATATAATAAAACACCACTTACTGTACAAACTCTGCTGTCATTAAGATACAGACTGCTCGGATGTTCATATATTCCCGTTTAGATCAAGAATGACTCATAGTCTTCGTGAAGAAAAGGGGGTGGAACCAAGTGTCGTTCTCGCCATTTCTGTGTCTAAATTGGCTGTCAAAGTGTGCCACCTTGTCGGAATACATTCTCGTCCTCCTACTATCCAGATGAGAGGCATGATTCATGATCTACAATAAACTTTTATGAGCAGGGAAGCAAGGAAACAGCTGACCCATCAATAGAGCAACAAAGGCACACAAGCTAGTGATCAAATAGTTTGTCTGCGTTAGCACTTATAATAACAAAATCACTAACACTTGAATCATTTTAAAGTCACGAAATGTAAATGGTGTATTGGTGGCGCTCTTTGAAAGTTTTTTTAATGGGGTTTATTGGCGGAATAGAGGAGCTCCTATTGGCTCCACTGTAAGTGGACTTTTATTTACACTTATTTGGAAGTTAGAATGCTTTTTTTTTTTCAAACCTCCGTTGTCATGTCTTTCATAGTGATTGTAAACGATAGGCAAAATTCCCCCAAAAAGTGAAGTTTCCCGTTTTAATAGAGTTGCTGAACTTACTGCGCTAAAGACGCAAAAAAGAAAAATGCATACTTCATTATTTTTTTTTTCATACAGGAGATATTTTAGTAAATTTACGTAGGACTAAAAAAACCATTGGACACCAAAACGCATCAATTGAATTTGTTTTAATCAGCCCTTTAAAAGGAGAGCTTTTATGCAAAACCAACTTTGTTATAACTATTGGTACCTGTTTTTCTGAATTTGGGATCTGCATAAGTTCCAAAAAATAGAAATCAAACCTTGGAGGAATTGCCGAGAGATTTATAAAACAATCTTGCCTTCCTTCATACTTCCTCCAAACGAATTTGGAATTTGCCTAATTTGTGACGTTTTTCCCCACTGGTGACGTCAGCGGATATCCCCATATATGGTAAGATTTTACCCAAAGAGCTTTGTACGAGTCCGCCATTGTAGTCCGATGGTGTAGTCAATAAGTTCCTTATTTTCCTCTACCCCCTTTTTGTAGGGCAGACTGGCTCGTACATGCACATGCATCCTCTGCTTTTTCCATTTCTAAAACAATGTAGCGTATAGTTCTAACTTATATCTGTCAGAAGACTCGCTATGGAAGCGCTAAAAACTACAACATGGAGGACGGGGAGAAGACGTTGACGAAGTGGAATAACGTAAACAAGACCGTACACAAGAGTGGTCTGAAAGTGGCTTGAAGATGGTCTGTAAAACATAATCCATGCAAAATATTGACCAAAGAACCACCATTACATGTTATGTAGACCACAAGGAAGTGTTTTAAATGTAGAAACAAACCATAATATGACAGCTTTATGTCATCCATCAGCTAAAAAATAATAAAAGAATGTTGCTGATCAGACGATATGTCTAATGTTCTTATCTCTGACAGTCCAAAAATGTTGACACACACATAGGCAAAGGATTCTTTGTCCATCATCTGCTGCACGAGCACCTTCTTTCCCACAGACGTGTGCTAGACTGTCAGTTTGCAGGCCATTTTTAGTCAATGAAATAAAAGTAGTGCTCTCAAAACAGTGATCAGCCTTGATAGATCACATTATGCATGCTAAATAATGTAATTTGCATCTTCTCCTCCCAGTATTCTGGGCGTTCTGGTGATCAGCATATATTCTGCATATTCATGAAGACAGACACGCTAAATGGATTATGCTTCCTTTTCTGCTTACTTAGCAGACACTATCCTCTGCTCACAAGTTTAGTGGATCCTCTGTGTGCGTGCTATCAAGTTTGCACCTGTTTTAGTACGCGCATATCAGATCAGGCCCTGCCTTGCAAGAATTTTTATTTATTTTCTTTTAATGCAAATGCATATATTTTCCATATATATTTTTTTTTTTAATTGAAAAATATATTGCGATGTCGTGTAGTTTTCTTAGGCTATATTTTTCCTGGCATGTAGTGTGGTTTCCTTGGCATGTACAGAAATGTTTTTGGTATGTGTTGTAGTTTCCCTGGTATGTTGTGTCGTCTTCCCGGCATATAGTGTAGTTTCTTAAGCATATACTGAAATGTTTCTAGATAGATAGATAGATAGTACTTTATTGATTCCTTCAGGAGAGTTCTTTCAGGAAAATTAAGATTCCAGCAGCAGTTTACAGAGTTGAGATCAATTTAAAAAAGTAAAAAGTAAATAATGGGGGTTTAAATGGAAACAAAATGGAGAAATATTACAATAAGAATAAAAATAAAAAGCAACAATGGGAACAATATATAGTATGTACTACAATTCTAGTATGTATTGTAGTTTTTCTGGTATGTCGTGTAGTCTTCCTTGCATGTAGTGTAGTTTTTCCTGGTATGCAGCGTAGTTTTCCTTCTACAGTTGTGTAGTTTTCCTACTATATGGTGTTTTCCTGGAATATAGTGTAGTTTTCCTGGAACCTACTGTGGTTTTCCAGTTATGTCATGTAGTTTTTCTGGTATGTCGTCGAGTTTTCCTTGCATGTAGTGTAGTTTTTCCTGGTATGCAGCGTAGTTTTCCTTCTACAGTTGTGTAGATTTCCTACTATATAGTGTTTTCGGGGAATATGGTGTAGTTTTCCTGGAGCCTACTGTGGTTTTTCCAGTTATGTCATGTAGTTTTTGTGGTATGTCGTCGAGTCTTCCTTGCATATAGTGTACTTTTTCCTGGTATGTAGCGTAGTTTTCCCTGTAAAGTTCTGTAGTTTTCCTGCTATGTAATGTTTTCCTGGAACTTGGTGTATTTTTCCTGGAAAGTACTGTGGTTTTACAATTATGTCATGTAGTTTTTCTGGTATGTCGCATAGTCTTCCTTGCATGTAGCGTAGTTTTCCCTGTATAGTTCTGTAGTTTTCCAGCTACATAGTGTTTTCCTGGAATATAGTGTAGTTTTCCTGGAACCTACTGTGGTTTTACAGCTATGTCATGTAGTTTTTCTGGTATGTCGCGTAGTCTTCCTTGCATGTAGCGTAGTTTTCCCTGTATAGTTCTGTAGTTTTCCAGCTACATAGTGTTTTCCTGGAATATAGTGTAGTTTTCCTGGAACCTACTGTGGTTTTTCCAGTTATGTCATGTAGTTTTTCTGGTATGTCGTGTAGTCTTCCTTGCATGTAGTGTAGTTTTTCCTGGTATGTAGCGTAGTTTTCCCTGTAAAGTTCTGCAGTTTTCCTGCTATGTAATGTTTTCCTGGAACTTGGTGTATTTTTCCTGGAAAGTACTGTGGTTTTCCAGTTATGTCATGTAGTTTTTCTGGTATGTCGCATAGTCTTCCTTGCATGTAGCGTAGTTTTCCCTGTATAGTTCTGTAGTTTTCCAGCTACATAGTGTTTTCCTGGAATATAGTGTAGTTTTCCTGAAACGTACTGTGGTTTTCCAGTTATGTCATGTAGTTTTTATGGTACGTACTGTTATGTAGTTTTGTAGTCTTGGTATGTGGTGTAATTTTTATGGTATATAGTTTTCCTGGTATGTATTGTAGTTTTCCTGGTATGTAAGTTAATTTTCCTTGTATGTATTGTAATGTTCCTTGAATATAGTGTAGTTTCCCCTTTTATGGAGTGTAGATTCACTGGTATGTAGAGTATTTTTGCCTAATATGTAGCGTTGTTTTCCCTGTTATGGGTAGGTATATAATTTTTTCATGGTATGTAGTGTATTTTTGCTGGTACATGTTGTAGTTTTCCTTTTATATAGTGTAGATTTCCTGGTATATAGTGTTTTCCTGGCATGTAGTGTTGTTTTGCCTGGTATATTGTGTTTTTTGGGTATGTAGTGTGGTTTTCCTGTTATGTAGTGTAAGTTTCCTGGTACATACTGTAATTTTCTTATGTAGTGTAACTTTCCTGGCATGTAGTGGTGTTTCCGGGATACAATTTAGTTTCCCTTGTTATGTAGTGTAGTTTTCCTTGAATGTGTCAAAGTTAGTTTGAGACGAACCCGAAGATGCAGAGACGGAGGCAGGCATTGAACAGGAAAACATGATTTAATGGAAAGTGAATTAAAAAATACCTTTATTAACGTCGATGATAAGGAATTTGAGTCAAGGCGGGGACTATGGTGTGATTTGTTTTCCCGTGGTGCAAAGCAACTGGACAGGACATGGCTTGGTGAATGTAATGACATCTTTTATGCTTAACTTGAAAATATTACAAAAAAACAAAGGGTATAAACAAAAGGCACTGTCAGCAGAGGTACAAAACTTGGCTATGAAAACAAAACTATTACTACAACGTAAACTATGGACATAAAACAAAACTTGCATGAACAACGAAAACTTACTTGGAACGAAAAAGGAGCATGGATCATCGGCATGGATAACAAGGGTGTGTAGAGGGTGATGTCGCCAGGCTGACTGCCTGGCAACTACAGGCTTAAATAGGGCTGTGGTGATTAAATGGTGCATGAGTCCAAGTGAATCAGGTGCGTGACATGACAGGTGAAAACTAATGAGTTGTCATGGTGACAAAAACAAATAAGAGTGCACAATGAGTCCAAAACCAAACAGAACGTGACCACAAAACATGACAATTCGAATGTAGAAGTACTGAGAAAAATAATAGTAGTGACCTGTACAATAATTATAATCACATCCAACCAAACTTGTATGACAATATCAATTACAACTGCAATTCAAAGGAGTTTGGTCGTGACATAAATCAAGCTCTGGATCTTTATAATGAAATTTTCAAAGTTGTGAATACTACACAGATGGACAATTTAAATGTGGAAATGTGGACAGATCTTTTACTGTAATACATTTTAATAGCAGAAGTTTGTATAAAAACTATGAAAACATTAGAGATTATCTGGGCCAGTTCAAAAAAAGTTAGTGTTGCAGTTTCAGAGATTTGGGTAGATGAGAACAAGTGTTGTGAAACGAGATTGGAAGGCTATGAATTCTTCTCTACAAACAGAGTTGGAAGAAGGGGAGGAGGGGAGCACTTTTTGTCCATCAAGATTTAAACTGTAGGAAGAATAATACGAAATCAACTGCTATTGTTGGTGTCATTACATGTTTAACTGTAGAAATTGAAGTAAAAAAAATCCCAGAAAATAAATGTTAGTTGTGATTATTATTTATTATTTGTTCAGTAAGTCTAACAAGCTCCATGTTGTGTGTGGTGATTTTAGAATCAATCTCCTGAACCTCTTGGATAGTACCAAAACAACAGATTTTATAACAGGATTGTACAGTTATATTTTTTCCCCCCTCATCACAAAACCAACCAAAATACCAGCAGGCTTTTTTTAAATAACATTTTCACCATTTAGCCAGAAAATCATATAACAGCAGGACTCCTACTCAACGACATAAGTGATCATCTACCTGTATTCAGCATTTTTCCCAATTTCTTTGATGGAAAAGAAACAAAAAAAGAAGCGGGGCTATACTGTACCTCCACAGACCCAGATGACGCATATGAAACCTTCCTTAACATTTTCTTAAAATTGTAAGACAAACACTGTCCGATTCGAACACATTACAATTTAAGGACAGCACTGCTAAGGAGAAACCGTGGATCAAAAGGGGAATACTGAAGTCCTCCAAAAATAAAAATAAAATATCTCTACAGAAAACGTTTAAAGCACATAACCAAATAAACCGAACACAAATACAAAATGTACAAAAATAAATGAATACAAATAATAAAACACTGCAAATGAAGACATTTCTGTAACCTATTTGTCACGACCCCAGCGCATTCCGATGCGCACTCATCTTTGCGCTCTGATGAGTGCAACTTCCAAGAGTGCGCCAAGCGCGTGTCGGTCCGGCAGCGGCAAGCAGCTGCAATCAATCACGAGCAATCAGCGCTGCTGCGGCTGATCAGAGAACCGCCTTCATAAGCCTGCACAATTTGCAATCCCGCACCAGAACGTGTGGGACCTGTCCTGTACAGTAAGCCGATCCGAGCAAGCTCTATAGATACTTACTCTCTGTGTTTCTCCCTCTTCGTGTTTGATTGGTCCCGTGTGCCCCCCTTGTCGTATCTTGCAGCAATCCTTCGTTCCCGCGTGACGAGCTGTGTGTTTCGTCTTCCCCTGTGTTTCCCTCGGGTTCTTAAATTTTTATTTTTTCCTGGCATATAGTGTAATTTTCTTGGTATTTGTCTGATATGTAGAGTAGTCTTCCTGGCATGTAGAGTAATTTCTCTGGGTTGTGGTGTAGTTTTTCCTTGTATTTACTTTAGTTTTCCTATTATGTAGTGAATTTGTTCCTGGTATTTATAGAATGGTTCCTGGTACAGTGGGGCAAACAAGTATTTAGTCAGCCACCGATTGTGCAAGTTCTCCCACTTAAAATGATGACAGAGGTCTGTAATTTTCATCATAGGTACACTTCAACTGTGAGAGACAGAATGTGAAAAAAAATCCAGGAATTCACGTTGTAGGAATTTTAAAGAATTTATTTGTAAATTATGGTGGAAAATAAGTATTTAGCTAACCATTCAAAGCTCTCACTGATGGAAGGAGATTTTGGTTCAAAATCTCATGATACATGGCCCCATTCATTCTTTCCTTAACACGGATCAACCGTCCTGTCCCCTTAGCAGAAAAACAGCCCCAAAGCATGATGTTTCCACCCCCATGCTTCACAGTAGGTATGGTGTGGTTGGGATGCAACTGAGTATTTTCTTCCTCCAAACACGACGAGTTGAGTTTATACCAAAATGGATACATGGATGATACAGCAGAGGATTGGGAGAACGTCATGGGGTCAGATGAAACCAAAATAGAACCTTTTGGTATAAACTCAACTCGTGGTGTTTGGAGGAAGAAGAATACTGAGTTGCATCCCAAGAACACCATACCTACTGTGAAGCATGGGGGTGGAAAAATCATGCTTTGGGAATGTTTTTCTGCTAAGGGGACAGGACGATTGATCCGTATTAAGGAAAGAATGAATGGGGCCATGTATCGTGAGATTTTCAGCCAAAACCTCCTTCCATCAGTGACAGTTTTGAATGGTCGACCAAATACTTATTTTCCACCATAACTTACAAATAAATTCTTTAAAATTCCTACAATGTGAATTTCTGGATTTTTTTTTCACATTCTGTCTCTCACAGTTGAAGTGTACCTATGATGAAAATTACAGACCTCTGTCATCATTTTAAGTGGGAGAATCTGCACAATCGGTGGCTGACTAAATACGTTTTTGCCCCACTGTATGTATTGTAGTTTTCCTGGAATGTACTGCGGTTTTCCTGTTATGTAGTGTAGTTTTCTTAGTATATAGTATAATTTTCCCGTAATGTACTGTTGTTTTCATGTTATGTAGTGCAGGTTTTCCTTTATGTTGTGTAGTTTTCCTAGGGTATAGTGTAATTTTCTTCGTATGGATTGTAGTTTTTCCCTGGTATAAAGGGTAGTCTTCCTGGTGTGTAGAGTAATTTGGTGTAGTTTTCCTTATATTTATTTTAGTTAAAGTTAATTAAAGTTAAAGTACCAATGATTGTCACACACACACTAGGTGTGGTGAAATTTGACCCATCCCCTTGTTCACCCCCTGGGAGGTGAGGAGAGCAGTGGGCAGCAGCAGTGGCCACGCCCGGGAATCATTTTGGTGATTTAACCCCCAATTCCGACCCTTGATGCTGAGTGCCAAGCAGGGAGGTAATGTGTCTCATTTGTTCTATTATGTACTGAATTTTTTCCTTGTATTTATAGAATTGTTCCTGGTATGTAGTGTAGTTTTCCTGGAATGTACTGCGGTTTTCCTGTTATGTCATGGTTTTCTTAGTATATAGTGCAGTTCTATTGGTATGTACTGTTGTTTTCCTGTTCTGTCGTGCAGTTTTTCCTTTATGTTGTGTAGTTTTCCTGGCACACAGTGCCGTTTTCTTGGTATGGATTGTAGTTTTTCTGGTATGTTGGCTAGTCTTCCTGGCATATAGAGTAATTTCTCTGGCATGTGGTGTTGTTTTCCTTGTATTTGCTTTAGTATTCCTATTATGTAGTGATTTTTTTTTCCTGGTATTTATAAGATTGTTCCTGGTATGTAGTGTAGTTTTCCTGGAATGTACTGCGGTTTTCCTGTTCTATAGTGTCGTTTTCTCATTATATAGTGCAGTTCTACTGGTATGGAGTGTAGTTTTCTTAGTATATAGTGCAGTTCTCCTGGTATGTATTGTTGTTTTCCTGTTATGTAGTGCAGTTTTTCCTTTATGTTGTGTAAGTTTCTTGATATGTTTTGTAGTTTCCCTGGTAAATAGGATTGTCTTCCTGGCATGAAGAGTAATTTATCTGGCATGTGGTGTAGTTTTCCTTGTATTTACTTTAGTTTTCCTATTATGTAGTGATTTTTTCCAGGTGTTAATAGAATTGTTCCTGGTATCCAATGTAGTTTTCTTAGTACATTGTGCAGTTTTCCTGGTATGTATTCTTGTTTTCCTGTTATGTAGTGCAGTTTTTCCTTTATGTTGTGTAGTTTTCCTAGTTATGTAGTGCAGTTTTTCATTTATGTTGTGTAGTTTTCCTGGCATATAGTGTAATTTTCTTTGCATGGATTGTAGTTTTCCTGGTAGATTGGGAAGTCTTTCTGGCATGTAGAGTAATTTATCTGGCATGTGGTGTAGTTTTCCTTGTATTTACTTTAGTTTTCCTATTATGTAGTGATTTTTTCCTGGTGTTAATAGAATTGTTCCTGGTATCTAATGTAGTTTTCTTAGTACATTGTGCAGTTTTCCTCGTATGTATTCTTGTTTTCCTGTTATGTAGTGCAGTTTTTCCTTTATGTTGTGTAGTTTTCCTATTTATGTAGTGCAGTTTTTCATTTATGTTGTGTAGTTTTCCTGGCATATAGCGTAATTTTCTTTGCATAGATTGTAGTTTTCCTGGTATATCGGGAAGTCCTCCTGGCATGTAGAGTAATTTCTCTGGCATGTGGTGTAGTTTTCCTTGTATTTGTTTTAGCTTTTCTATTCTGTGGTGATTTTTTTCTGATATTAAGTGCAGTTTTCCTTACATTCACTTTGGTTGTTCTATTCTGTGGTGATTATTTTTCTGATTTAAAGTGTAGTTTTCCTGGTATTTAAAGAATTGTTCCTGGTATGTAGTGTAAATTATTTGAAGTGTAGTAAAGTGTGCTTGAAATTCTGCCGTTACAAGAAGACAACACCAAAGATCAAAGCTGTTACAAGAAGACAAACCCGAGGATCTCCCACAGACTGCCTTGTTATTTTTCATGTGGCGAGGAGCACCACTGAGATGAACTTTTACTTGATGAATCATAGCTGACATCTTGGACCTGCCCCTACTGTTCTATATCGGCTCCTCGCTTTCTCTCTCTCTCTCTCTTTACCAATAACTGCTAGAAATTGGCTTAGATTATCATAGCTGGTTTTAACTTAAAATGGCATATTGGGGTTTAATTTGCAATGTAAAGAACATTTTTAAACTTTATTAATGATTAAGAATGCCTGAGAAAGTAACAAAGAAAGCATAGCTTCTTCTCTCTGGCACTCATCAAGGGCGGACACACCCCTTTCCTCTCCCCTATCGCTCCTGTTTGCTTCTTTGTCTTGTCTTAACTTTCTTATTTCCCCATTTTGCGCTGCTCTCCAAATCAAAACAATGCAACTAATTCACTGACCTCTCAATGAAATTGACAAGATGTTGGTTTGGGGGGAAACCTGTCTGTCTTGACGGAGCGGTTGTAGCTGAACACACGACAAACTCTTGGGAGGAGGAGTGCTGTGTGCCTGGCGACTCTTTCAGTCGAGGTACGTGAATATTTCCACCTATTTGGAATTATGACACCATGACATTATTGATTGGAGTAAGCGTTGCTCTGGTTTGTCGACAAATTGGAAGTTGCTGGCAGTCTTCGAAGTACCCCAAAGCTGCCACAAATGAATGGAGGATGCGTGGAGAACTGTGGACACTTTGTGATTTGAATAACATCGGACTGTCTACCCTGCAGGATGAATTTGAGGACCAGAAATAGACAATCAAATTTAATTTTCACTCGTATACGAAAAATCCGAATTTGGATTGTTTCCTTGGTTTCGAGACTCTCCCGAAGGACAGTGCAGCAAAGACAAGACAAACTCCCTTCTTGTCTCACATTGACACACACCTGTTGTTGACTTTGGACTGACTGGCGACTGCAAGAACACCAAGGCTGTGGAACAGACACACTGCAAGCTTACCCACACACACATGCATCCACCAAAAATATACGCCACACACACATACCCCACCCTCCACAGCCCACACCTTCGATGGCTTGAATCCCTTAGGGGTGACGTAGGCTGGGTAGCGCTTAAACAGCTGCAGCCTACCATCATAGCCCCCATTCCCTCCCCTCTGTTGCAAGTCTTGAGTTGTATGTTCTAATATGTATGTGTGCTTTGCTATTGAGTTTTTCCCCCATTCCAGACTGAGCCCATTTAGGAGCCCAGTGTCATGTTCGTCCCTGACAGTTTGGTTATGTTTTAGTTTTTTCCTCTGCATTAGTCTTTGTTTCCTCTGTGTGTGTAGTATTTCCTGCCAGCGCTCTTATTTTGTCTGTTTCCTGTGTTTCTCCCTGAGCGCTGTTCCCCCTCAGCTGTGGCTGATTGGCACCTGGCCACACCTGGTGTCAATCAGCTCTCTCCTATATTAACCTGCCTTCCCATCCAGTCTGGGCTGGATTATTGTCGTTGCTACCTGTCGCTCCTGTCGTGTCAATGTCATTTTCTACTTGTCGTTCCTACTGATCTCGTGATTGCAGCGTAGCGGTAAGCTATATTTGGTAGATGTTTGTAGCTTACTGTTTTTTGTTCCCTGCTTCTGATTTGTTTGTTCATAGCCTAGTTTGTTATCCGCCTCGTGCGCACCTTTTGTTTGTACCCTTTGTTCGGTTTTGTTTTAGTGTTTAAAATAAAACCATGTTTTCTTACTCAATGCCTGCCTCCTTTTCTGCATCTTGGGGTTCGTCACAAACTAACTCTGACACCCAGTCTAGATTGTATTTTTTTACTCATCCTCCTCCCGCGTCTACCTTTTTCCCCATCTTTGACGGGGCGCCTTGTGGGGACCCATCAGCGTTCCTGTTCTGTAACCTTGTACACTGTTTTTGTCGAATCTTGATTGGGTTTGTGCTGAAATCAAAGTTTCATTGTACTGGTGCAATAACAACAAAGACCATACCATAGCATACTGGATAGTATATTGTACAACACAGTAGCAACACAACCAATGTTGGAATAGCCGTGGGTTGCAAACTGCTGAGCCAGCATTAGTAGCGTTGATCAGTTCATTGTTCACAACACTAAACGTATGCACAAGTTCCACACAAACAGAAAAGTGGCATTTTATCACTCTACTCACAATCCAATCCATTGTATTTATATAGCACATTAAAAACAACAAAATGTTTCCAAAGTGCTGCACAACAATATTAAAAACAACATTCAAATAATATCCTGAGCTCCACCAATGACAAAAAATAAAAATAAATACACATAAAACCAATATAAAAACAATATAAACTAAATATGATTAAAAACTATTTTGAGGGTGAAACCAATTAAAACAGTAAATAGAAATCAAAATGTTAAAACACCGAGGGCAACAGAGGACCACACAACTCACATAGTGTTAAAAGCCAGAGAATAAAAATGGGTCTTAAGACAAGACTTAAAACACTCCACTGTGGGAGCAGTTTGAATATGGAGGGGCAAAGTGTTCCAGAGCTTAGGGCCGACCACAGAGAAGGCCCTGTCTCCCCTAGTTTTAAGTCTGGTCTTGGGCACCACGAGCTGGAGCTGGCTCTCGGACCTCAGAGTGCGCGCTTTATCACCCCTAAGCAAGTCAGAGCTTTTCTTCTTGTCACTCACACACAGTAATGACCTGGAGAGAGGCAGTTTTGACACAGGAATATTGTCTTAAACGTTGTTAGCTAATTTTGAAACTGGTCTCCCGCTGATGAAGGGTATTCAGAAGTGGGCTTCAGAATGACAGTGCCACCTGTTGGCCTGGCATGTGTATCACAGCCATTTTTGCCAAATATTACTCAAATCCTTAGTCTTACAGATAGATAGATAGATAGATGGATAGATAGTTGGGGTGTGGGAAAAAAATCGATTCGAATACGTTGTGCGATTCAGAATCGATTCTCATTTTTAGAAATATCGATTTTTTTTTTAAATCAATCCAAGAAACCACTACACAGCAATACCATAACAATGCAATCCAATTCCAAAACCAAACCTGACACAGCAACACTCAGAACTGCAATAAACAGAGCAATTGAGAGGAGACACAAACACGACACAGAACAAACCAAAAGTAGTGAAACACAAATGAATATTATCAACAACAGTATCAATATTAGTTATAATTTCAGCATAGCAGTGATTTAAAATCCCTCATTGACATTATCATTAGACATTTATAAAAATAAAAAAAAGAACAATAGTGTCACAGTGGCTTACACTTGCATCGCATCTCATAAGCTTGACAACACAATGTGTCCAATATTTTCACAAAGATAAAATAAGTCATATTTTTGGTTCGTTTAATAGTTAAAATAAATTAACATTATTGCAATCAGTTGATAAAACATTGTCCTTTATGATTATAAAAGATTTTTAGAAAAAAACTACTACTCTGCTAGCATTTCAGCAGACTGGGGTAGATCCTGCGGAAATCCTATGTATTGAATGAATACAGAATTGTTTTGAATCGGAAAAATATCGTTTTTGAATCGAGAATCGCGTTGAATCGGAAAAATCGATATATTATCTGTCAGAGTTGCCACTGACAGTTTGTTTGTGTTTTAGTTTCTCCTCTGTGTGTTTAGTATTTCCTGTCCTTAGTTCCTGTCTAGTGCTCTTATTTTGGTTCAGCTTCCTGTTTGTCTCCCTTTGTCCTGTTTTCACTCAGCTGCGGCTGATTGGCATCTGATCACACCTGATGTCAATCGGCCAGCTCCTATTTTACCTGCTTTGTTCCTCCAGTCAGTGCTGGATCATTGTATTGTCATTAGGACTTGTCGTTGCCATATGTTGCTCTTGTCGTGTCGATGTGATTCTTTTCAGCTATTACCTGTCGTGCTACATTCTGTCCTGGTTGCCGTAGCGGTAATCTGTTCTTGTAAGCCATAAGTTATTTCCAGTTTTTCTGTTTGCTATCCACTAGCTTCCATGCTAAAGTTCCTTTTTGTTTTCTAGCTTCCAGTGCTAGCTCCCTTAGTTTGTTATTCCGCCCACGTGCGTGCTTTTTGTTTGTTCTTGTATAGTTTTAATTAAATCATGTTTTCCCATTCAATGCCTGCCTCCATCTCTGCATCTTGGGGTTCGTCAACAACAAATACCCCTGACATTATCGAATCGCGACCCCAAGAATTGATATTGAATCGAATCGTGGGACACCCAAAGATTTGCAGCCCTAATAGGTAGATAGTTAGATAGATGGATGGATGGTACTTTAAATAAAAATTTAGTGGGGGTTTAGAAATCTACGCGTGCAAACCAAGATGATGCAGAACTTCTATACACTCAAGTGCATTAGAACTCTTCTTACCGACTTAAAAGACGGTACAGTTTCCTTTGAAAAAAGTATTTCAAAACTTGTTGCCCTATATTTGGGCTCGAGAGATGTACACACGCAAATTACCAAGTGGCGTAAGACGACTTCACCCATTAGCTGGTCTGAGCTTTTCTTCTTGTCACTCACACGCGGCAGTGACCTGCAGAGATGCAGTCTGTGCAGACGCAGAAAAGGCTTGCAGTTTATTTGTGTACATGTCGTATGAGCACTTGTTTCTTTTGTAGTCACACTCCTTCAAAACCAATCCAATTTACGGCCCTGGAGGACTTCGCAGCAGTGGCTTCCAGGTCAATAAGAAGCTCCTTCACTGTAAAATGTAATGACTCAAAGCCTCCCTGACTTCGCTTGACATCACTTATATGTGATTGGCATTAGAGATGGCGCTTCAAGGCTTCTGTCTGCGTCTCACGGCCTTTCCCCAAGCTGAGGGTCAGGGGCTAAAACGGGTTAGGGGCTGCTGTTTAGCGGATATGAAAAACAGAGCACATTTTAGCTACTATTATTTCTGAAAGGATTTCTATTAACTTCTTTGCTTAAGGGGCACAGCATGATAAATACAACACAATCATTTTTTTTGTTTTTTATAACTAACATCTCCCTTTTGTGAGAAAAACATTTCTGGTGTTCTCATTTATAAATACAAATTCTAACAGCACAACTGTGTTTTTATTATGTTTATTTAAATTGTAGGGAAGCGGCCGCAGGGCTTTTACTAGAAAATATATACACAATATGAAATACATGCACCTGGGGATAGTTTGGTAGGCAACACTAAATGTTCCCTAGTGTGTGAATGTTGTCTGTCTATCTGTGTTGGCCATGCGATGAGGTGGCGACTTGTCCAGGGCGTACCTGGCCTTCCGCCCCAATTCAGCTGAGACAAGCTCCCGCACCTATGGGGGCGGTATAGCTCATTTGGTAGAGCAGCCGTGCCAGCAACTTGAGGGTTGCAGGTTCGATACCCGCTTCCGCCATCCTAGTCGCTGCCGTTGTGTCCTTGGGCAAGACACTTTACCCACCTGTTCCCAGTGCCACCCACACTGATTTAAATGTAAAAATTAGATATTGGGTTTCACTATGTAAAGCGCTTTGAGTCACTAGAGAAAAAGCGCTATATAAATATACCTTATTTCCTTGAATTGCCGCTGGTGCGCTAATTAATTTAAAACCTCTTCTCACTCCTGCGCTTACCAAAGGCATGCGGTAAAAGTAAGCATGCGCTAATTATTTTAAAACCTCTTCTCACTCCGGCACTTACCAAAGGTATGCAGTAAAAATTTGATTGTGACGTAAGCTTGGACCTTAAATCCTACTGAATACCTGTTAATTTTCTACCCTTTATGCGATTTCAAATTACCGGAATTGAAATCAGCCTCCACCATTTTGAAAATGATGACAGGGGAAGTGTCACTCATGACGTCACGAGTTTGACCAGGTGGTAATACTAAGCATGCGCTAATTATTTTGGGAAGCAAGTTTGACCAAGCAGTAACTCAAGGCAGGTGCATACTATATGTCCTGCGACAATTCAAGGAAATACGGTAATTCACTGTTGGTAAAGAAATAAAAATGAGTGACTCAGTATTTAATTTCAAAAAGAACATGTCACAATGTATTTTAAAAAGTTATGTGAACTAGAAATTTATGTTTGTTTGGTTAAATGTTGTATTTAGAAGGTATGTATGTTTATCTATTTACAGAAAAGTGTATGTGTGTAGGTACATATTTTTGTATTATTTGTTGGGGGGCAGCCTGAATGTGGATGCTGAATGACTATATTTCTTTTTGTGTTGCAGAATTATTAGAAAAAGTAACTTAATTGAATGTAAAAAATCTATGTTGGGCATATAAGCTTTTTTGCTTCTGCCTGTTTCAGTCATGTTATTCATTTTTGAATCGTGATCTATGTTTGAATATGTTTTGTTAGACTGAAAATAAACTGAACTTCACCCCCCCGCGGCCCCAAAAGGGAAAAGCGGTAGGAAATGGATTACTGGCATTATTGGCATGCAGAATTAGCAATTGGTTTAGCTGCGTGGGCTAAAATATTGACCTTAGGGTCTGATGTACTAAAGGTATGCGGCCACAATAGACGCATGGACTAGACTCAACCAAGACGAGCATCCAGAAGGGTTGGACGGTGGGACCTAGGGGCCCATGACACGCATCTCAGCTGCAGTAGCCTGAGGCGCTGATTCCCACCAGATGAGGAGTCCCCAAGACCTCTGTCATCATTTTAAGTGGGAGAACTTGCACAATCGGTGGCTGACTAAATACTTTTTTTTCCTACTGTGTATATATATATATATATATATATATATATATATATATATATATATATATATATATATATATATGTGTGTATATATATATATATATATATATATATATATATATTATTTATTTTTTTCACATTTAATGGGAGCCTCCAACAAAAAGTGCTATTTGGACTCAAAAAAACGACAATTTCCCCAAAAAGTGCTATTTGGACTGAAAAAAACGACAATTTCCCCGTTAAATTGAGCGAGGATGAAAGATTTGTGTTTGAGGATATTGATAGCGATGGACTAGAAAAAAAAAAAAAAAACGCGATTGCATTTGGACAGATTCTGATGTTTTTAAACACATTTACTAGGATAATTCTGGGAAATCCCTTATATTTCTATTTTGTTGCTAGTGTTTTAGTGAGTTTAATATTACCTGATAGTCGGAGGTGTGTCTCCACGGGTGTCTTGACGCGCAGTGTCTCAGGGGAGTCGACGGCAGCTTTATGGACGGCACAAACTCAGCTTTTCTCCGGTAAGAGGCGACTTTTCAACCACAATTTTCTCACCGAAACCTGCTGGTTGACATTCGGTCGGGAACCATGTTCGCTTGACCGCGCTCTGATCCATAGTAAAGTTTCACCTCCAGGAATTTTAAACAAGTAATCACCATGTGTTTGTGTGGCTAAAGGCTAAAGCTTCCCAACTCCATCTTTCTACTTTGACTCCTCCAATATTAATTGAACAAATTGCAAAAGATTCAGCAACACATATCTCCAAAATACTGTGTAATTATGCCGTTAAAGCAGACGACTTTTAGCTGTGTGTGTGCGCAGCGCTCATACTTCCTAGAAACCCGTGACGTCTTGCGTACACGTCATCATTACACGACATTTTCAAGACAAAACTCCCGGGAAATTTAAAATTGCAATTTAGTAAACTAAAAAGGCCGTATTGGCATGTGTTGCAATGTTAATATTGCATCATTGATATATAAACTATCAGACTGCGTGGTGGGTAGTAGTGGGTTTCAGTAGGCCTTCAACCCCCAATTCCAACCCTTGATGCTGAGTGCCAAGCAGGGAGGTAATGGGTCCCATTTTTATAGTCTTTGGTATGACTCGGCAGGGGTTTGAACTCACAACCTACCGATCTCCGAGTGGACACTAGGGGCCACTGAATAGGTATAAAAGCTTCATTGGCATTGCAGTGTAGACATCGAACACAATTATTTCAGCAGCTTTGTTTTGAAGAAAATGTGCACAATATGCATCAAATGGGAAAATTGCACAAATGGAGGAAAACTATCAAAAATGTGATTGTTGGGTTTCAATTTAACTTATGTTGACAGCCGCTTATGTTGACGTTAGTCGTCATGAATGGGTTCGCGCGGTTTACACTGAATTATGTGAAGATAATTCTGTATACACTGAATTATCTGAATATGAATTATCTGTCACGGCCAGGGTGCATGTCAATGCGCACTCATCTGCGTGCTCTGTTTAATGCGCCTCCAAAAGGGCACGTCACTCCGGCTGCAGCAGGAAGCTGCATTCAATCTTTTACAGTATCTACACACCTGTCGCTGATGAGCTCCCTGGGCTTCTTAAACCAGTGCTAACCTGCACTCTGGGCGAGAATGTAGCTATCTGTCCTGTACAGTAAGTCAAACCTGTCACTCTCCTTGCGCATTCTCACGTTCAGTGTCCTCCCCTTTCCATGCTCATTTGTCCCCTGTCTTCTCCCTTGTGGCCCGGAGTGTTTTTTTCCGTCGCCTTGGATCCGAGCTGAGTGTCTTGCTCACTTGGAATCCCCCTGTATCTGGACTGCCTTCCCGGATCTTGACCACCTCACATGGACACAGACTCTGACGTCTCTCTCTCGCCCTGGATCTTTTGCCTGTCGCTCAACACTTCTGGTAACACTCAACAGCTAATCACCACACATAGTCACACACCACACACTCTTTGGATTTAGTCACACTCCATTTTCCTATATATATATATATATATATATATCAACTACGCCCCCTTGTGGTATGTGTCGTCTACTCTCCCCGTACATACTGTAACTATCACGGTATAGCTCAGTTGGTAGAGCGGCCGTGCCAGTAACTTGAGGGTTGCAGGTTCAATCCCCGCTTCTGCCATCCTAGTCACTGCCGTTATGTCCTTGCGCAAGACACTTTACCCACCTGCTCCCAGTGCCACCCACACTGGTTTAAAAATGTAACTTAGATATTGGGTTTCTCTATGTAAAGCGCTTTGAGTCCCTGGAGAAAAGCGTCATATAAATGTAATTCACTTTACTTCACTATCGATCGTTTGGAACACGCTGATCTTGCCCTGATGTGGGATCTAAGCCGAGGATGTCGTTGTGGCTTGTGCAGCCCTTTGAGACACTCGTGATTTAGGGCTATATAAATAAACTTTGGTTGATTTGATGAGGGCTAACTAATAGCTAACTCACATTTGTCTCTGCGGCTGAGTCATGGAACCCACTTAAACGTTGCCCGGGGTGAAGTGAAGTGAATTATATTTATATAGCGCTTCTCTCTAGAGACTCAAAGCTCTTTACATACTGAAACCCAATATCTAAGTTACATTTAAAACAGTGTGGGTGGCACTGAGAGCAGGTGGGTAAAGTGTCTTGCCCAAGGACACAATGGCAGTGACTAGGATGGCTGAAGAGGGAATCAAACCTGGAATCCTAAAGGTGCTGGCACGGCCACTCTATCAACCGAGCTATTCCGCCCCTATTCTAAAACAATTCATAGGAAAAGGGCTGAGAATTAAACTTTAATGCGGATGTACATTTGCATTGCCCTAATTTAGCGAAAGAAACAGCGGGAAAAAATTAACAAAGAACTAAAACTATTTATAAAAAAATCACCAAACAATGGTTGGGTTAACACAGGGGTAGGGAACCTATGGTTTGCGAGCCTGATGTGGCTCTTTTGATTACTGCATCCGGCTCTCAGATAAATCTTAACTGACATTGCTTAACACGATAATTAATGAATAATTCCCCTGGAAATAACAGTGTTAAAAATCACGTTCAAATAATAAAACATTCTCATGTATTTTATTCCATCCATCCTTTTTCTACCGCATCTGTTCAAGGTTGTGGGTGGCTCAGCCAACCCCGGCTGTCCTCCGGGGTACAGGAGGGTCGCATTAATGGAAAGAAGTATTTTATTTATAATTGGTTAGCTTCAGAATAACAATGTTATTAAAAAGAATAGGAGACTTATTATACTCTAAAAATGTTTGTCTTACTTAAAAATGCACGCATTGTATTCAGTGTTAGAACAAATATTATATGGCTCTTACGGAAATACATTTTACAATATTTGGATTTCATGGCTCTCTCAGCCAAAAAGGTTCCCGACCCCTGGGTTAACATGTCACTATGACTGGAAATAATTATCATAACCGTTAAAGCATTGTCATACTTGCCAACCTTGAGACCTCCGATTTCGGTAGGTGGGGGGCTCTGGTCGGGAGTGGAGCGTGATAGGGGGCGGGGGCGTGGTTGGGGGCGTGGTTAAGAGGGGAGTAGTATATTTACAGCTGTTGTGTGCGCAGTTGTGCACTGCACTATCTAAAAGCGGTAGATGTTATTGTCAGATATGCATGATTGATTGATTGATTGATTGAAACTTTTATTAGTAGATTGCACGTTATAGTACATATTACGTACAATTGACCACTAAATGGTAACACCGCAATAAGTTTTTCAACTTGTTTAAGTCTGGGTCCATGTTAATCAATTCATGGTACAAATATATACTATCAGCATTATACAGTCATCACACATGTTAATCATCATAGTATATACATTGAATTATTTACAATCGGGGGGTGGGATGAGGAACTTTGGTTGATATCAGTACTTCAGTCATCAACAATTGCATCAACAGAGAAATGGACATTGAAACAGTGTAGGTATGAATTAGTAGCGTATGTACAGCGAGTAGAGAACATAGTGAGTTCAGATAACATACGAACAAGTAAATACATTAGAAATACATTCGATTATTTACATTAGGTTATTTACAATCCGGGGAGATGGGATGTGAATGTAGCAGGATTAGTAAAGGGTTGAAGTTGCCATGAGGTGTTGTGGTGCATGTATTGTCCTGTTTGAGAGTGTCACATGCTGTTTAAGGCAGACGAACTGCCTACAGTAGACGTAAACGTGACTGCTGTTGTTGTGTGTTGTTTCTGCGCTGGGAGGACGTTAATGACACTGACTAACAATAAACCCACATAAGAAACCAAGAACTCGCCCTCGATCATTCTACAGTTATAACGTCATTGGGCAGGCACACTCTTTATCAGGTCTGCCTGAATTTAACGAGATTAAAGACTCCAACTTAAGGTGCGGTAGTGGGAACCAATATGGGGTGTAATAAATAACACTAGAGGTAATAAAGGAAAAAAACTAACAATTGAAATGAACAGACTACTATCCAATTAAATTAATAAGCAATCCTGTACAATATACAAAACACTATTGAAATACAAAATACTGTACAATATACAGAACAAGACAAGAGTACCGAAGTAATAAATAACAATCGGTGTCGGACGTATTGCACTCGAAGTGTAGTATTGCACAGTAGAGTATCAGGGCATGATATTGTATAGGGGTGAATTATTATTATTATAAGTTAGAGTTTAACATGGTGACAGCTTTGGGAAAGAAGCTGTCTCTGAGCCTGTTGGCTGTGATGCACCTGTAGCGCCTGCCTGATGGTAGCAAGTCGAACGGCTGACGAACTGCCTTACGGTAGACGTAAACGTGACTGCTGTTGTTGTGTGTTGTTACCGCGCTGGGAGGACGTTAATGAAACTGCCTAACAATAAACCCACATAAGAAACCAAAAACTCGCCCTCGAACATTCTACAGTTATAACGTCATTGGGCAGACACGCTCTTTATCCACGCCCCCTCCAGCTCCGCCTGAATTTCGGGAGATTTTCGGGAGAAAATTTGTCCTGGGAGAGGCGCTGAATTTCGGGAGTCTCCCGGAAAATCCGGGGGGGGTTGGCAAGTATGCGCATTGTTCTCTGTCATACACGTATAAAAAATAACAAGTAATGTTAGAAAATTAAAAACACCACCTTGAAACAGGACGCCGACATCTTGGATAACAGGTCTTTCTTGTTTCATTTTTCTTGTACCTCAAAGGCAAACAGAAGGCTGGACAAACTTAAAGAAAGTGCAACAGGTTTGCTAAATATTGATTTTTCTCAGTGGATGTTGATAGGGTCACATTTCTGCAGGGTTTTCTTTAGCGAGCAATGCAAGTCGTAATAACGTTGAGCAAATGTTACTTTAAGTTAGCTTTCGTGGCGGAATGTCAGATGATGAGTGATGACTCAGATGTCCTTTTTTAACAGTGAGGAAGAGAGTTCTTTTTTCCGGTTGTTCGTAATCGCTGTGTCTCACGTTTAACACATGCAGTGTTAGGTTGTGAAGTAAGCAGCACACGCTTCTCATCCACTGGCCATTTTTTATCAGAGGCCTTTTCAGTGTTTATTTTACATTTTATGCAGAGTTTATCTGATATGTATACAGCATAGGTCAAATATCCTTAATAAGACAGGAGCACTGTGCTGATTTTGACGACTTACTGCAGAAACACTTGTCAAAATATGCTCAATATGACAGGAGCGCCGTTCTTTTTTTTTTTTAAGCAGCTACAGCAAAAGCACTTGTCAAAGATCCTCTTTGTGACAGGAGTGCGCGCTTGTTTTAAGATGTACTGCTTAAACGTATGTCAATGATCTTATATAGGTCAGCATCACTTTTTTGTTTTTAAAAGTCTACTGAAATGAGTTTTTCTTATTTAAACGGGGATAGCAGGTCCATTCTATGTGTCATACTTGATCATTTCGCGATATTACCATATTTTTGCTTTATCGACGATAAAGTTCGCAACTTTTGGTCGCTAATAAAAAAGCCTTGCCTGTAACAGAAGTAGCAGATGATGTGCGCGTGACGTCATGGGTTGTACGGCTCCTCACATCCTCACATTGTTTGTAATCATAGCCACCAGCAGCAAGAGCAATTCAGACCGAGAAAGCGATGATTTCCCCATTAATTTGAGCGAGGATGAAAGAGTTGTGGATGAGGAAAGTTAGAGTGAAGCACTAGAAATAAGGGGAAAAAAAGGCGAGTGCAGTGGGAGCGATTCAGATGTTATTAGACACATTTAATAGTATAATCCTGGAAAATCCCTTGCCTGCTTATTGTGTTAATAGTGTTTTAGTGGGATTATGAAGTCATACCTGAAAGTTGGAGGGCTGCGATGACCGCCAGTGTCTCTGAGAGAAGCCAATGGAGGAGCCAAGATCACAGCTGCTGCAGGAAGACGCTAACTCCGCACAAGTCTCCGGTAAGAGCCGACTTAATATAACAATTTTCTCATCCAAAAACTTGCTGGTTGACATGTGGTAGAGAAACATGTTCGCTAAAGCTTTACAACAAACAAAGAAACACCGGCTGTGTTTCAGTTTCTAAAGGCAGCTGCAATCCATTCTTCTCTATAGTCTCCATTATTAATTGAACAAATTGCTAAATATTCAGCAACACAGATGTCCAAAATACTGTGTAATTATGCGTTGAAAAGAGACTGTTCCAGTTGTTTCTATCACTGTTGTTCTACACTCTTACTTCCTGTTTAGTCAGTCACCATGGTTCACTCATCAGTCCACCTGCTAGTCTCGCCCCGCACACCTGCTAATAATTATCACCCTCCTATTTGAGCTCACTTTTTCTGTTTACTCATTCTGGGACTCTAATTTGCCTTCGAGCAACATTCACGACTGTCTTCTTCCCGTATGTATTTTCTCGCTAGCTCTTACGCTAAGCCACTAGATATTACAGCTTTCATGCTGAATGTTTTTTTGTTTACTCTTTTGTGTGCTTCGTGCCAAGTATACTTTTTGTATTGTCTATTCCTAGCTTTCATGCTAGCGCCCTTGGTTTATTTTTGTCTGTTAGCTCCAGTGTTTTTGTTCATAGTCTGTTTTTGGTAAGATTGATAAATCATTTAAACTTACCGTTGCTGTGTTCATGCCGACGCATCCTCGAAGGGACCAATTTGGCATCACTATGCCAACCAGTCGTAACAGAGACGACTTTTAGCCGTAAGCGGTGCTGGGCTAATATGTCCGCTTCAACCAATAACTTCACAAACACGCGTCATCATACGCGTCATCATTCCGCGACGTTTTCAACAAGAACGTCTGCGGGAAATTCAAAATTGTAATTTAGTAAACTAAAAAGGCCGTATTGGCATGTGTTGCAATGTTAATATTTCATCATTGATATATAAACTATAAGACTGCGTGGTCGGTAGTAGTGGGTTTCAGTAGGCCTTTAATGGTTATTGGTATCTATATCCATTTATTGAAGTTTATTTATTTCCATGCAATTTACAATACTGTTATTTACAGACGTATTTTATTCAAGGCAGACGTTTTAAGTTTACACTATTAATCCCAACATTGGAGATTGTTTATTTGCATGCAATCTACAACACTACATTTTATTTACCGTAGTATTTTATTAAAGACAGACATTTTAAGTTTGCACTTTTTTTTAAATCTGATTTTTATTAGTATTTAATGATTATTGGTGTCTGTATCGATTTATTGGAGTTTATTTATTGGCATGGAATTTACAATACTATTTTGTTTACAAACATTTTATTCAAAGCAGACGTTTTAAGTTTGCACTTTATCAGTGGCCTAGTGGTTAGAGTGTCCGCCCTGATATCGGTAGGTTGGGAGTTCAAACCCCGGCCGAGTCATACCAAAGACTATAAAAATGGGATCCATTACCTCCCTGCTTGGCACTCAGCATCAAAGGGTTGGAATTGGGGGTTAAATCACTATAAATGATTCCCGGGCGCGGCACCGCTGCTGCCAACTGCTCCCCTCACTTCCCAGCGGGTGATCAAGAGGATAAGTCAAATGCCGTAGTGGCATGTGTTGCAATGTTAATATTTCATCATTGATATATAAACTATCAGACTGCGTGGTCGGTAGTAGTGGGTTTCAGTAGGCCTTTAAGGACCTGATGCAAAAGTACTTGTCAAAGATTTTCTGTGTGACAAGAGTGCTTCCTTGTTTTTAAAAACCTATTGCAAAATAGCCAAATATCCTTAAAGTCATGAGCACTGTGGTTTTTAAGAACCTACTGCAAAAAACGCTTGTCAAAGATGCTCAATATGACAGGAGCGCCTTTATTTTATTTTTTTTTTTAAGCAGCTACAGCAAAAACACTTATCAAAGATCCTCTTTGTGACAGGAGAGCGCTCTTGTTTTAAGACGTACTGCTTAAACGTATGTCAATGCTCTAATATAGGTCAGCATCACTTTTTCGTTTTTAAGGACCTGATGCAAAAATGCTAGTCAAAGATTTTCTGTGTGACAAGAGTGCTTCCTTGTTTTGAAGAACCTCTTGCAAAATAGTCAAATGTCCTCAAAGTCTTGAGCACTGTGATTTTTAAAAACCTACTGCAAAAAACGCTTGTCAAAGATGCTCAATATGACAGGAGTGTCTTTATTTTATTTTATTTTTTTTCAGCAGCTACAGCAAAAACACCAGGGTATCTGCAGGTTTCAGCAAGTCAAATGTAAGACTTTTTAAGACATTTTTAATGCCACCTTGAATGAAATTTAAGACCGAAAAAAATAATTTAAAAATCTATAAATATAAGCGATGGTTGGGGATCCCACCGTACTACAACCTCAATGACAATCAGTCAAGTTTACTTTTTGTATGTTTATTAATAAACAAACTGATAAGCACCACTCTGCCAAACAGCTTATCAAAAATCTTGAGAGATCCATAAACTTTGACATCCAGAACAAACAAACCAGCACCAACGCCAGTAAAAACATAATAACCGAGGTGAGGGTAAAAATGAATTACATTTGGTCAATAATAGTGCAATAATAGTGCAAAACAGTATTATAACCTCAACAACAAAACACTGAACACACACTCAAATGAGCCTCAGTTGAGCTTTAGCTGACTGTTCTCATTCACGAGTTCTGCCTCTATTTATTTCAGCTCGCTCATTTTTTCTTTGTATCTCTTGAAGAGATACAAAGAAAAAAATGAGTGAGCTGAAATCACTCACTTTTACTCAAAGACGTGCCCCGAAAAAAAACCAACAAAAAAAACTGGCCCGACAATTTAAGACCATTGAGTACTGAATTTAAGACCATTTTAGGAATTTCTAATAAATGTTATACTTTTTAAGGCCTTAATTTTAGATACATGAATTTAAGACTTTTTAAGGATCCGCGGATACCCTGAACACTTATCAAAGATCCTCTTTGTGACAGGAGTGCGCTCTTGTTTTAAGAATAGAATAGAATAGAATGGACTTTATTGTCATTATATTTGCATATAACAAGATTAAAGACTCCAACTTAAGGTGGGAACTAATATGGGGTGAAATAAATAACACAAGAGGTAATAAAGGAACAAACTAACAATTGAAATAAACAGACTACTATCCAATGAAAATAATAAGCAATCCTGTACAATATACAAAACACTATTGAAATACAAAATACTGTACAATATACAGAACAAGACAAGAGTACCGAAGTAATAAATAACAATGGGTGTCGGACGTATTGCACTCGAAGGGTAGTATTGCACAGTAGGGTATTAGGGCATTGAGGACGTTGGTGACAATGATGACTATGAGAACCTTGGAGAGGAGGAAAGCAATGGATGTCGAGCGGGTCTAACATGATACTGTGAGAGTTCAATCCATAATGGATCCAACACAGTCGCGAGAGTCCAGTCCAAAGCGGATCCACCACAGCAGCGAGAGTCCCGTTCACAGCGGAGCCAGCAGGAAGGTTCTCATAGTCATCATTGTCACCGACATCCCACTGGGTCATTATTGTCACCGACGTCCCACTGGGTGTAAGTTTTCCTTGCCCTTATGTGGGCCTACCGAGGATGTCGTAGTGGTTTGTGTAGCCCTTTGAGACACTAGTGATTTAGGGCTATATAAGTAAACATTGATTGATTGATTGATTGATATTGTATAGGGGTGAATTATTATTATTATAAGTTAGAGTTCAACATGGTAGCAGCTCTGGGAAATAAGCTGTCTCTGAGCCTGTTTGTTCTGGCTCTGATGCACCTGATGGTAGCAAGTCGAACAGGTGGAAGCCAGGGTGTGTGCTGTCCTTGGTAAAGTTTTTTGCTCTGTTGAAGCAACGGGAATTGTGTAAATACTTCAGGGAGGGCAGGGGACAGCCGATGATTTTTTGTGCAGACTTTATGACCCTCTGAATCGCCTGTTTGTCTGCTTCAGTGCAGCTGGCGTACCACAAGACATACTGCATAAACGGAAGTCACAAATTTTAGAGGTCAGCATCACTTTGCACTTTTTTAAAGACCTGATGCAAAAATGCCGGTGGAGTTAAAAACTCAGAAGTGTCAATCCATGCCCTACGTGGTGGAAAACTACATGGTCAAAACATAGACAACTACAATTCCCAGAATGCCAAGGGAAAATTGCCGCCAAATTACTGATTGGCGGCACCTGGACAAGGAATGGTGGTTCAGTCAAATTAATTCACCAAACAAGCTGCATGCAAGGAAGAACAGCAAGCAGCCACAACCGCAACATCTACCCTACACGTTTCTCCAAACACACCAATGGTCGGTTTGATTGATTGATTGATTGATTGATTGATTGAAACTTTTATTAGTAGATTGCACAGTTCAGTACATATTCTGTACAAGTGACCACTAAATTGTTTCAACTTATTTAAGTTGGGGTCCACGTATATCAATTCATGGTAAATATGCTTGGTGAATATGCTTGTCCATTTGAGGACTATCGAAATGCTTAAATTGAACCTGCAAGCTTCTTAATGTGCTTACTCGACTATCTTAATGTGTTTGTTCGAACTGCTGGGTTCAAGTCGAATTACTGCATTTCACTTTGAGCATTGATTACATACTGTGTTTGAACAGTTAAAAGAAAGTTGTTTAAAGCACTTGTGTGGGTAAAATGGCAAAGGTTTAAAGTCAAAGCTTACGGTTTAATGTTTAAAGTTAATAGTACAAAAGATGAATGCAGACTTAAAGGATACATTCATGTTTGTTTAACTCTTGCTAAAAGTTAAGCTCGAATTTAGAATGTTAAAAGTTTAAAAGACTTTGAGAAAAGATGATCTACAAGCGTGTAGCCATTCTTGTAGTTTCTTTATACGCTTTAATTACTCTAATTTTTGAATAACTTTAGTTCAGTTCATTTGACCTGCTTGTTCCATTCAATTGATTTAAGTTGATTCTTAAATTCATGTAAAATGGTTAATTCGCTTGTTCATTTACATGCATTTAATTCGAATTGTCTTTTTGACAAGCAATGTTTGTTTAAATCATCGTTTAAAAGTTTAGAAACGTTAGGTTTAAATATCGAATGGAAAGTTAAAACAATATTCTGAGGTTTAGAAGCATTGGTAAAACATTGTTAGAAAATACCTGTTATTACCGTATTTTCGGAATATAAGTCACTCTGGAGTATAAAACCCACCTGCCGAAAATGCATAATAAAGAAGGAAAAAAACATATATAAGTCGCACTGGAATATAAGTCGCATTTTTGGGGGAAATGTATTTGATCAAACCCAACACCAAGAATAGACATTTGAAAGGCAATTTAAAATAAATAAAGAATAGTGAACAACAGGCTGAATAAGTGTACGTTATATGAGGCATAAATAACCAACTGAGAAGGTGCCTGGTATGTTAACGTAACATATTATGGTAAGAGTCATTCAAATAACTATAACATATAGAACATGCTATTCGTTTACCAAACAATCTGTCACTCCTAATCGATAAATCCCATGAAATATTATACGTCTAGTCTCTTACGTGAATGAGGTAAATATCATTTGATATTTTACGGTAATATGTTAATAATTTCACACATAAGTCGCTCTTGAATATGAGTCGCAAACTATGAAAAAAAACTGTGACTTGTAGTCCGCAAATATGGTACATTACCATCTCTGTTTCTGTGGTTTGAAAGTTTACAACTTCATTGATTGAAGATCAACTGAAATGAAACCAACAATTCTTCAAGTTGGAAAATCAAAAGTTGATCAATTAGAAATCATGAGTTGTCCATGAGTCCTTTTGGAGTGGAAGAGTGGAACTTGGCAATGCTAGTCAAAGATGTTCTATGACAAGAGTGCGTCGCAATTTTTAAAAACCTGCAAAAAAGCCAAAGATCCTCAAAGTCACAAGCAGTTTTTTTAAGGACATACTGCAAAAACGCTCATCAAAGATGCTCAATATGATAGGAGCGACTTTAAAAAAAAATTTTAAGCAGCTACAGCAAAAACACCTGTCCAAAGATCCTTTGTGACAGAAGTGCGTGCTTGTTTTCAGACGTACTGAATAAACGTAAGTCAAAGATCTTATAGGTCAGCATCACTATGCCATTTTTAGGGACCTAATGCAAAAATGCTAGTCAAAGGATTTTATGTGACGAGTGCTTCGCTGTTTTCAAAAACCGCCGGCAAAAAAGCCAAAGATCCTCATAAAGTCATCAGAATCAGAAAAGTATTTATTGCCATTGTTTGAGAACGGGTTCACAAACTAGGGATTTTACCTGGCGCAATCGTGCAACATAAAAGACATATAAAACAAAATAGAATAACATGAGCTGTAATTGAGCTATCAGATCTTGGTATTGTTCACGTGTCTGATGGCCGAGGGGAAAAAACTGTTCAGGTGGCGTGAGGTGTGGGTCTGGATGGACCTTACTCTCCTACCCGAGGGAATGAGCACTGTTTTTAAGGACCTACTGCAAAAAAGCTTGTCATAGATCCTTTATATCAGTGGTCCCCAACCTTTTTGTATCCGCGATAAGATCAACGCTTAATAATTTGTCCCGCGGCCCAGGGGGTGTCCTTTTTTTTTTTTTGTCATTAAAAAGGGACGTTTTTGTCATGAAAAAGGGAGGTTTCTGTGGTTGGTGCACTAATTGTAAGTGTATATTGTGTTTCTTATGTTGATTTAATAAAAAAAAAAATATATATATATATATATATATATATTTTTTTTTTAAATGAATGAAAAATTCTTCTGCAGCCCGGTACCAATCGGGCCACGGCCCGGTGGTTGGGTACCACTGCTTTATATGACTGGAGTGTTCTTGTCAAAGATATTCTGATTGTTTTTTTTTTTTAAGAACCAAGTGCAAAAATAAGCTTGTCAAAGATCTTCCCAAGGACGAGAACGCTCTGCTGTTTTTAAGGACCTAGTGCCAAAACGCTTGTCAAAGATCCTTTATATCCCAGGAGTGCCCTTGTCAAATATTTTTGCTACGGCAAGAAAACTCTGCTGTTTTAAGGATCTATTGCAAAAATGTCAGTCAAAGATATGACAGGAGTTTTCAGGGGCCTGTTGCAAAAAGGCTGTTCAAAGATCCTGTACAGGTACATGCAGTGTTCCGCTGTTTTCCAAGACCTCTTGCTAAATAGTCAAAGATCCTTAAAAGGTCAAGAGCACTCTATTGCACACTTATTGCAAAAATACTTGTCAAAGATTCTTCTTACTGCAGAAGTGCTCTTGTCCCAATTTTTCTCATGACCAGAGTGCGCTGCGTTTTTTTTAAGGATCAACGGTTCGGCAAAAATGATGTCAGAATCATTTGTACTGACAGAGGTGCTCTTGTCTCATTTTTTCTCAATGACAAGAGCGCTCGCGACTATGTAAGAACAGAGTTCTGAAAAAAATGCTTGTCAAAGATCCATTGACAGGAGTGCTCTTTGTGGAAGAGCTTCGTTATGACAAAATAAGGACCTATTGCAAAAATATGGTCAAATAAAAGATCTTTGACACGCATTTTTGTAGAACTGTAGATTCTTAATGAAACTGTAATGTGCTGTTGTCGTTGAGAAAACAGTAAGAGCACTTCTGTCAGTCTAAAAAATATTTCACAATCATTTTTGCAATAGGTCCTTATGTTGTCATAAAGAAGCTCTTCAACAAAGATCACTCCGGTCAAATAAAGGATCCTTGACACGCATTTTTGTAGGAGTGCTCTTGTCGAAGATCTATGACAAGAGCGTTCTGCTGTTTTTAAAGACCTACAGTACTGACTGAGAATACTCATCAAATAACCTTTATATCAGGGGTGTCAAAGTCTTTTTAGATCAGGGGCCACGTGGAGAAAAATTTACCCCCAAGTAGGCTGGACTGGTAAAATCACGGCACGATAACTTAAAATTAAAGACAACTTCAGATTGTTTTCTGTGTTTAAAAATAGAAAAGGCACATTCTGAAATTGTGCAAATAATGTTTTTTTTTTTTTTTTTTACAATTACCTGTTGCGGTTAATAGTGTATATCAGTGTGTGAATGTGTGTGTGAATGGGTAAATGTGGAAGTAGTGTCAAAGCGCTTTGAGTACCTTGAAGGTAGAAAAGCGCTATACAAGTACAAACCATTTATTATTATTTATTATTATTATTATTATATATACTTCATTTGTCGTTTATTTTCTGAATAGATTGTGATAATGTTCATCAGTCAACTCATTGGTGTTAATTTTCAATCTATCGATAAAACAAACATGTTACTGTATGTTTATGTAGTTTGCTCATTTTACTTGACTGATGTACTAACATCTGGTTTATTTTGTGCATGTGTAGCATCATCTACAACAGGGGTGTCAAACTCAAATACAGACTGGGCAGAAATTTCAAACGGAACAAAGCCGTGGGCCAAGATTAAGCACAAATTAACCTTTTAAGAGGGATCCAAACAAGTTTTGCATTGAGCATTGAACAAGCAAGGCTTATATAACTTTATAGTGACATGCAAAGTCGAGTTTCAAATTATCCATCCATCCATTTTCTACCGCTTGTCCCTTCTGGGGTCGCTGGAGCCAACCTCAGTGGTATTCGGGCGGAAGGCATTATACAGCCTGGACAAGTCGCCACCTCATCGCAGGGCCAACACAGATAGACAGACAACATTCACACTCACATTCACACACTAGGGCCAATTTAGTGTTGCCAATCAACCTATCAATAATAATTAAAAAATATCAATGGCATATCAAATAAAATTTTAATAAAAATTGGGGGGGTCTGGTTTGGTGGTAGCAGAGGTGTATATTGTGGCGTCCAGGAAGAGTTAGTGCTGCAAAGGGTTCTGAGTATTACGTGTGTTACAGTGCAGATGTTCTCCCGAAACGTGTTTGTCATTCTTGTTTGGTGTGGCTTCACAGTGTGGCGCATATTTGTAACAGTGTTAGTCGTTTATACGGCCACCGTCAGTGTGACCTGTATGGCTGTTGACCAAGTATGTGTTGCATTCATTCGTGTGTGTTAAAGCCGCAGATATTATGTGACTGGGCCGGCACGTTATTTGTATGGCGGAAAAGCGGACGTGACGACAGGTTGTAGAGGACGCTAAAGGCAGTGCCTTTGAGGCAAGCCCCCAATATTGTTGTCCTGGTGGAAATAGGTAGAAATTTGGAAGAATTGTTGGCCCGGTAGATTTTCGGGAGGGACAGTGAAATTCCGTAGTCTCTCGGGTAAATCGTGAGGGTTGGCAAATGCGTTGTTACAGCAGCACCGCCCCTGTATAATACCGGCGGGCCAGCTCTAATCTTAATTTGATATTACCTCAAGGGCCAAATGAAATTACACGGCGGGCCAAATTTGGCCCGCGGGCCAGAGTTTGACACCCATGATCTACAAGGATAAAAAGAATTGCTATCGCGACATCCAACGGACACATTTAGAAGTGCAGTTTCTTTCATTCAAAAATTTCAGGTTAATTTTTATACTTTGCCAACTCATCACACGGGCTGGATAAAACCTGTTCGCGGGCCTGATCCGGCCCTCGTTTGACACCCCTACTTTTTATGACAGGAATGCTATCAAAGAGATGATGATGATGCTATGCAATTTTTTTTAATATTTGTATCAGCTGCAAAAAAACTCTTGCAAGTTTTGAACTGAACTTGGTCTTGTCTGCTTTAGCGAAATGTGTTCCTAACGTTGTGACTGCTATATGTGAGTAGTTGTGCATCACACAGATAAAGAGGATCTTCGTGATATAGATAACTGCCACTATTAAAGGCCTACTAAAATGAGATTTTCTTATTTAAACGGGGATAGCAGGTCCATTCTATGTGTCATACTTGATCATTTCGCATTATTGCGATATTTTGGCTGAAAGGCTTTAGTAGAGAACATCCACGATAAAGTTCACAACTTTTAGTCGCTAATAGAAAAGCCCTGCCTTTACCGGAAGTTGCAAACGATGACGTCACCCGTTGAGGTTGCCTCACATCCTCACATTGTTTTTAATGGAAGCCTCCAACAAAAACAGCTATTCGGACCGAGAAAACGACAATTTCCCCATTAATTTGAGCGAGGATGAAAGATTTGTGTTTGAGGATATTGATAGCGACGGACTAGAAAATAAAAAAACGCGATTGCATTGGGACGGATTCAGATGTTTTTAGACACATTTACTAAGACATTTCTGGAAAATCCCTTATCTTTCTATTGTGTTGCTAGTGTTTTAGTGAGTTTAACAGTACCTGATAGTCAGAGGTGTGTGTCCACGGGTGTGTTGACGCGCAGTGTCTCAGGGAAGTCGTCTGCAGCTTTATGGGCGGCACACGCTCAGCTGATATCCGGTAAGTGGTGACTTTTTACCACAATTTTCTCACCGAAACCTGCTGGTTGACATTCGGTCGGGATCCATGTTCGCTTCCCAACTCCGTCTTTCTACTTTGACTTCTCTAATATTAATTGAACAAATTGCAAAGGATTCAGCAACACAGATCTCCAAAATACTGTGTAATTATGCGGTTAAAGCAGACGACTTTTAGCTGTGTGTGTGCGCAGCGCTCATATTTCCTAACAGCCCGTGACGTCACGCGTACACATCATTACGCGACGTTTTCAAGAAAAAACTCCCGGGAAATATGAAATTGTAATTTAGTAAACTAAAAAGGCCGTATTGGCATGTGTTGCAATGTTAATATTTCATCATTGATATATAAACTATCAGACTGTGTGGTGGGTAGTAGTGGGTTTCAGTGGGCCTTTAAGTGGTTGATGCATTTAGGTCAGCGGTGCCAAACGTGCATGTTTTATACAGCCCGTGGGACGAGTTTGCTATGTATCAAAATTAGCCTAAATTTTTGAATGAAAGAAACTGCTGTTCTAAATGTGTCCACTGGATGTCGCTAGATGAATGGCTATTATTTGTATCTTTGTAGATTATGCTGCGAATGTAAAACAAATAAACCACATGTTAGAGCGGTGTTTTCAACCTTTTCTGACCCAAGGCACGTTTTTTTCATTGAAACAATCCCGACGCTCACCTCCAGCAGAAAACAAATAATGAAACTCAGCAGCCGATATTAACTGTAAAAAGTCGTTCTCGCAATTTGATATGAATTCAAACTATAACCGTGCATGCATCAATATAGCTCTTGTCTCAAAGTAGGTGTACTGTCACGACCTGTCACATCACGCCATGACATATTTTGAGTTTTAGGTGTTTTCCTGTGTTTAGTGTTTTAGTTCTTGTCTTGCGCTCCTATTTTGGTGTTGTCATGTACGGATGTACTTTGTGGACACTCTGCTCCACATGCTGTAAGTCTTTGCTGTCGTCCAGCATTCTGTTTTTGTTTACTTTTGAGCCAGTTCGGTTTTAGTTTGGTTTTTCCTTAGCCATCCCTAAGCTTCAATGCGCTCTTGTTTATTGTTAAGCCTTAGATACCTTTTTACCTTCACGCTGCCTCCCACTGTTGTCTGCATATTGTGATCACGACAAACCATGTTTCTAACATCTACAAAGCAATGAGCTACCTGCTCTTCCGAGCTTGACAGCACAGACAATAATTACTGGTTTGCAAAAAATATTTTTAACCCAATTAGGTGAAAATACATAATTTCCTGCGGCACACCAGACAATATCTCACAGTACATTAGTGTGCCGTGGCAGAGTGGTTGCAAAACACTGTTAGAGCACCAGTGGAGGAAAATGAGCAAACTACATAATATCCTTTAATTTTATTTGATTGAGTTATCTAAATATTATCCCATAATCAGAAAGTATAAATGACGACAAATAGAGATAGAATACTATCAACCGCAACATGTAATTGTAATAAAAAAAACATGATTTGTACATTCTCAGAATGTGCTTTTTTTCTATTGCTAAACAAAGAAAACAATCTGAAGTTGTCTTTAATTTTAAGTTATTGTGCCGTGATTTTACTAGTCCGGCCCACTTGGGAGTGGATTTTTTTGCATGTGCCCCCCATGTAGAATGAGTTTGACACCCCTGATTTAAGTGTTGAAGACGCCACGTGCCCAGTACATTAATTCTGGTTGAAGTTAATACTTTGGGAACATTTGAGCGGCTGACAGCACACTTTCAATCTTGGCGCACCTGACAAAGTGGCCGTGAAGTCTTACCGAAGCAGGAGTTGATGAAGTTAGAATACAATTAACCGCAACATATAAGTGTAAAAAAAACATGATTTGTACATTTTCAGAATGTGCTTTTTCTATTTTTAAACAAAAAAATATATATATCTGAAGTTGTCTTTATTTTTAAGTTATTGTGCCATGATTTTACCACTTGGGAGTGGATTTTCTCCATGTGGCCCACCATCTAAAATGAGTTTGACACCCTTGATTTAAGTGTTGAAGACGCCACATGCCCAGTCTATTAATTAATTCTGGTTGAAGTTAAAACTTTGGGAACATTTGAGCGGCTGATGGCACACTTTCGATGGCGGCTCACCTGACGAAGTGGCCATGAAGTCTTACCGAAGCAGGAGTTGATGAAGATCGAATACAATTACCGTATTTTTCGGAGTATAAGTCGACCCGGAGTATAAGTCGCACCCTCCGAAAATGCATAGTAAAGAAGGAAAAAAACATATATAAGTCGCACTGGACTATAAGTCGCATTTTTGGGGGAAACCAAACACCAAGAATAGACATTTGAAAGACATTTTAAAATAAAGAATAGTGAACAACAGGCTGAATAAGTGTACGTTATATGACGCATAAATAACCAACTGAGAAGGTGCCTGCTATGTTAACGTAACATATTATGGTAAGAGTCAACTGTAACATAGAACATGCTATACCTTTATTAAACAATCTGTCACTCCTAATCGATAAATCCGATGAAATCTTCTACGTCTAGTCTCTTACGTGCTAAGTAATATTATTTCATATTTTACGGTAATGTGTCACTCCTGAGTATAAGTCGCATCCTTGGCCAAACTATGAAAAAAACTGTGACTTATAGTCTGAAAAATACGGTAATTGCAATATATAAGTGTAAAAAAAAACATTATTCGTACATTTTCAGAATGTGCTTGTTCTATTTTTAAACAAAAAAATATATATCTGAAGTTGTCTTTATTTTTAAGTTATCGTGCCATGATTTTACCAGTCCGGCCCACTTGGGAGTGGATTTTTTTGCATGTGCCCGTCATGTAAAATGAGTTTGACACCCCTGATTTAAGTGTTGAAGACGCCACGTGCCCAGGACATTAATTCTGGTTGAAGTTAAAACTTTGGGAACATTTGACCGGCTGACGGCACACTTTCGTTGGCAACGCATCTGGCGAAGTGGCCATGAAGTCTTACCGAAGCAGGAGTTGATGAAGATAGGATACAATTACCGTATTTTTCGGAGTATAAGTCGCTCCGGAGTATAAGTCGCACCTGCCGAAAATGCATAGTAAAGATGGAAAAAAACATATATAAGTCGCACTGGAGTATAAGTCGCATTTTTGGGGGAAACCCAACACCAAGATCAGACATTTGAAAGGCATTTTAAAATAAATAAATAAAGAATAGTGAACAACAGGCTGAATAAGTGTACGTTATATGACGCATAAATAACCAACTTAGAAGGTGCCTGGTATGTTAAAGTAACATATTATGGTAAGAGTCATTCAAATAACTATAACATATAGAACATGCTATACGTTTACCAAACAATCTGTCACTCCTAATCGATAAATCCGTTGATATTTTAGACGTTTAGTCTCTTATGAATGAGCTAAATAATATTATTTGATATTTTACAGAAATGTGTTAATTTCACACATAAGTCGCTCCTGAGTATAAGTAGCACCCTATGAAAAAAAACTGCGACTTATAGTCCGAAAAATACGGTAACGGCAACATATAAGTGTAAAAAAAAACATGATTTGTACATTTTCAGAATGTGCTTGTTCTATTTTTAAACAAAAAATATATATATCTGAAGTTGTCTTTATTTTCAAGTTATCGTGCCATGATTTTACCAGTCAGGTCCACTTGGGAGTGGATTTTTTTCTCCATGTGGCCTCCCCATTTAAAATGAGTTCGACATCCCTGATTTAAGTGTTAAAGACGCCACGCGCCCAGTCCGTTACTTCTGGTTGAAGTTAATACTTTGGGAACATTTGAGAGGCTGACAGCACACTTTCGATGGCGGCGCACCTGACAAAGTGGCCATGAAGTCTTACCGAAGCAGGAGTTGATGAAGATAGGATACAATTACCGTATTTTTCGGAGTATAAGTCGCTCCTGAGTATAAGTAGCACCCTATGAAAAAAAACTGCGACTTATAGTCCGAAAAATACGGTAACGGCAACATATAAGTATAAAAAAAACATGATTTGTAAATTTTCAGAATGTGCTTGTTCTATTTTTAAACAAAAAATATATATATATCTGAAGTTGTCTTTATTTTCAAGTTATCGTGCCATGATTTTACCAGTCAGGTCCACTTGGGAGTGGATTTTTTTCTCCATGTGGCCTCCCCATTTAAAATGAGTTCGACATCCCTGATTTAAGTGTTAAAGACGCCACGCGCCTAGTCCGTTACTTCTGGTTAAATAAATAAATAAATAAATGGGTTGTACTTGTATAGCGCTTTTCTACCTTCAAGGTACTCAAAGCGCTTTGACACTACTTCCACATTTACCCATTCACACACACATTCACACACTGATGGAGGGAGCTGCCATGCAAGGCGCCAACCAGCACCCATCAGGAGCAAGGGTGAAGTGTCTTGCTCAGGACACAACGGACATAACGAGGTTGGTTCTGGGTGGGATTTGAACCGGTGACCCTCGGGTTGCGCGCGGCCACTCTCCCACTGCGCCACGCCGTTGAAGTTAATACTTCGGGAACATTTGAGAGGCTGACAGCACACTTTCGATGGCGGCGCACCTGACAAAGTGGCCATGAAGTCTTACTGAAGCAGGAGTTGATGAAAATAGAATACATTTAACTGCAACATAAGTGTGAAAAAAACATGATTTGTACATTTTCAGAATGTGCCTGTTCTATTTTTAAACAAAAAATATATATATCTGAAGTTGTCTTTATTTTCAAGTTATCGTGCCATGATTTTACCTGTCCAGCCCACATGGGAGTGGATTTTCTGCATGTAAAATGAGCTTGACACCTCTGCGTTAAGCCTTGAAGACGCAAAGTGCCCAGTCTATTAATTCTGGTCGAAGTTAAAACTTTTGGAACATTTCAGCGGCTGCCGGCGCACCCGACGAAGTATCCATGAAGTCTTACCGAAGCAGGAGTTGATGAAGCCGTACCAGTTGCAGCCGCTGCGGCCGAGCAGCCAGCGTCCCCGGATGCTGGAGGCGAAGCTGAGCGTGGTGCCGAAGACGCACACCAGCATGTCGCTGACGCTGATGTTGAGCAGCATCATGTTGACGGGCGTGCGCAGCTTCTTGAACTTGCAGAAGAGCAGCAGCACCACCAGGTTGTTGAGGAAGCCAAAGGTCATGATGAAGCCCAGCACCACGGACAGCACGACGAAGCCGGTGGGCGACAGGCGAGCCTCCTCCTCCTCCTCCTCCTCCAGCAAAAGCTCCAGCTCGGCGCTCAGGTTGAGGCTGAAATTGAGCGCCGCCTGGCCGGAGAACATCCTGAGCTCCGTGCGTATAACCGCTTATCTGGTGCACTTTTTGGGGGGGATGGAGAAGTTCACAATCTTCTTAAATCCCATATGCACGCACACCTGTTACTCCTCCTGCTCCCCATCTTCTGCGTCCATGTAATCCACGCACAGTGGGGCGAGAGTGCGGCTCCCTGCGAGGTCCAGCATCTTGTTTTAAAGCGGCTTTGCTGACGTCATCCACGCATCTAAAACGCAGGAGCCAACCAGAGGAAAGGAGAGGTCTCCTCATTTGCATATATATATATTTATTTTTTACCTCTTACGTTCTTCGGATGTATTTTAGGTTATAGGACATTACTCATACTGTCTGAAGGTACATCATTATGTATATTTATAGAACATATAGGACAAGATCTATACCAGGGGTCGGGAACCTTTTTGGCTGAAAGAGCCATACAAGCCAAATATTTTAAAAAGTACTTCCGTGAGAGCCATATAATATTTTTTTTAAGACTGAACACAACTAAATGCGTGCATTTTGAAGTAAAACCAACATTTTTAGAGTATAATAAAATAAGACTCTTATTAAATGGGTTGTACTTGAATAGCGCTTTTCTACCTTCAAGGTACTCAAAGCGCTTTGACACTACTTCCACATTTACCCATTCACACACACATTCACACACTGATGGAGGGAGCTGCCATGCAAGGCGCCAACCAGCATCCATCAGAAGCAAGGGTGAAGTGTCTTGCTCAGGACACAACGGACGTGACTAAGTTGGTACTAGGTGGGATTTGAACCAGGGATCCTCGGGTTGCGCACGCCCATTCTCCCACATAACATCGTTATTCTGAAGCGAACCAACAATAAATAAAATACTTCTTACCATTAATGCGACTTCTTGAACAGGTGCAGTAGAAACCAGATGGACGGATTAAAATGCATGAGAATGTTTTATATTTTGAACGTTATTTTTGACACTGTGACTACCAGCAGAATTATTCATTACTTATCGTGTTAAGCAATGTCAGCAAAGATTTACCTGAGAGCCAGATGCAGTCATCAAAAGAGCCACATCTGGCTCTAGAGCCATAGGTTCCCTACCCCTAATCTATACCATGAATTGCCTGTATGCAGTGCTGCGGTCATAGAGGATCTTTGACAAGGGTTTTCTGCAGTAGGTCCCAAAAAAGAGCAAACAAGTCCTATCATAGAGGGTCTCTATCAAGTTTTTGTGCAGTACGTTCTAAAAAATAGCAGAACATTCATGTTACACAGAGGATCTTTGACAAATATTCATGAGCTCTTTACCATTAATTGCCTTTATGGAGTGATGCGGTCATAGAGGATCTTTGACAAGGGTTTTCTGCAGTAGGTCCTAAAAAAGAGCAAACAAGTCCCATCATAGAGGGTCTCTATCAAGTTTTTGTGCAGTAGGTTCTAAAAAATAGCAGAATATTCATGTTACACAGAGGATCTTTGACAAATATTCATGAGATCTTTACCATTAATTGCCTGTATGGAGTGATGCGGTCATAGAGGATCTTTGATAAGGGTTTTCTGCAGTACAGGTCCTAAAAAAGAGAAACAAGTCCTATCATAGAGTATCTCTATCAAGTGTTTGTACAGTAGGTAAAAAAAAAAAGCCGAATATTCATGCTACACAGAGGATTTTTGACAAAGATTTATGAGATCTGCATGAATTGCCTGTATGGAGTGATGCGGTCATAGAGGATCTTTGATAAGGGTTTTCTGCAGTAGGTCCTAAAAAAGAGCAAACAAGTCCTATCATAGAAGATCTCTATCAAGTGTTTGTGCAGTAGGTTAAAAAAAAAAATCTGAATATTCATGTTACACAGAGGATTTTTGACAAATATTTATGAGATCTGTACCATGAACTGCCTGTATGGAGTGATGCGGTCATAGACGATCTTTGATGAGGGTTTTCTGCAGTAGGTCCTAAAAAAAAAAAGCAAATAAGTCCTATCATAGAGGATCTCTATCAAGTGTTTGTGCAGTAGGTCAGAAAAAAAGCAGAATATTCATGTTACACAGAGGATTTTTGATGAATATTTATGAAATCTGTACCATGAATTGCTTGTATGGAGTGATGCGGTCATAGAGGATCTTTGATAAGGGTTTTCTGCAGTACAGGTCCTAAAAAAGAGAAACAAGTCCTATCATAGAGTATCTCTATCAAGTGTTTGTACAGTAGGTAAAAAAAAAGCCGAATATTCATGCTACACAGAGGATTTTTGACAAAGATTTATGAGATCTGCATGAATTGCCTGTATGGACTGATGCGGTCATAGAGGATCTTTGATAAGGGTTTTCTGCAGTAGGTCCTAAAAAAAAAGCAAATAAGTCCTATCATAGAGGATCTCTGTCAAATATGTTTGTGCAGTAGGTTAAAAAAACAAACAAACAGAATATTCATGTTACACAGAGGATTTTTGACAAATATTTATGAGATCTGTACCATGAACTGCCTGTATGGAGTGATGCGGTCATAGAGGATCTTTGATGAGGGTTTTCTGCAGTAGGTCCTAAAAAGAGCAAACAAGTCCTATCATAGAGGATCACTATCAAGTGTTTGTGCAGTAGGTTCTAAAAAAATAGCAGAATATTAATGTTACGCAGAGGATTTTTGACAAATATTTATGAAATCTGTACCACAAACTGCCTGTATGGAGCGCTGCGGTCATAGAGGATCTTTGATTAGAGTTTTATGCAGTAGGTCCTAAAAAAAAGAAGCAAATAAGTCCTATCATAAAGGATCTCTATCAAGTGTTTGTGCAGTATGTCAAAAATCTAACAGAATATTCATGTTACACAGAGGATTTTTGACAAATATTTATGAGATCTGTACCATGAATTGCCTGTATGGAGTGATGCGTTCAAAGAGGATCTTTGATAAGAGTTTTCTGCTGTAGGTCCTAAAACAAAAAGCAAATAAGTCCTGTCATAGAGGATCTCTATCAAGAGTTTGTGCAGTAGGTTCTAAAAAATAGCAGAATATTAATGTTAGAGGATTTTTGACAAATATTTATGAGATCTGTACCATGAATTGCCTGTATGGAGTGATGCGTTCATGAGGATCTTTGATAAGGGTTTTCTGCAGTATGTCCTAAAAAAGAGCAAACAAGTCCTAACATAGAGTATCTCTGTCAAGTGTTTGTGCAGTAGGTCAAAAAAAAAGCCGAATATTCATGTTACACAGAGGATTTTGACAAATATTTATGAGATCTATACCATGAATTGCTTGTATGGAGTGATGCGTTCATAGAGGATCTTTGATAAGAGTTTTCTGCTGTAGGTCCTAAAAAAAAAAAAAAAAGCAAATAAGTCCTACCATAGAGTATCTCTTTTAAGTGTCTGTGCAGTAGGTCAAAAAACAAACAAACAGAATATTCATGTTACACAGAGGATCTTTGACAAATATTTATCAGATCTGTACCATGAATTGCCTGTATGGAGTGCTGCGGTCATAGAGGATCTTTGATAAGGGTTTTCTGCAGTAGGTCCTAAAAAAAAAGCAAAGAAGTCCTATCATAGAGGATCTCTGTCAAATGTGTTTGTGCAGTAGGTTAAAAAAATAAACAAACAGAATATTCATGTTACACAGAGGATTTTTGACAAATATTTATGAGATCTTTACCATGAATTGCCTGTATGGAGTGATGCGGTCATAGGGGATCTTTGATAAGGGTTTTCTGCAGTAGGTCCTAAAAAAGTGCAAACAAGTCCTATCATAGAGGATCTCTATCAAGTGTTTGTGCAGTAGGTTCTACAAAAAAGCATAATATTCATGTTACACAGAGGATCTTTCAATCAATCAATCAATGTTTATTTATATAGCCCCAAATCACAAATGTCTCAAAGGACTGCACAAATCATTACGACTACAACATCCTCGGAAGAACCCACAAAAGGGCAAGGAAAACTCACACCCAGTGGGCAGAGAGAATTCACATCCAGTGGGACGCCAGTGACAATGCTGACTATGAGAAACCTTGGAGAGGACCTCAGATGTGGGCGACCCCCCCTCTCTAGGGGACCGAAAGCAATGGATGTCGAGCGGGTCTAACATGATACTGTGAAAGTTCAATCAATAGTGGCTCCAACACAGCCGCGAGAGTTCAGTTCAAGCGGATCCAAGACAGCAGCGAGAGTCCCGTCCACAGGAAACCATCTCAAGCGGATCAGCAGCGTAGAGATGTCCCCAACCGATACAGGCGAGCGGTCCATCCTGGGTCCCGAAGAGCGGTCCATCCTGGGTCTCGACTCTGGACAGCCAGTACTTCATCCATGGTCATCGGACCGGACCCCCTCCACAAGGGAGGGGGGGACATAGGAGAAAGAAAAGAAGCGGCAGATCAACTGGTCTAAAAAGGAGGTCTATTTAAAGGCTAGAGTATACAGATGAGTTTTAAGGTGAGACTTAAATGCTTCTACTGAGGTAGCATCTCGAACTGTTACCGGGAGGGCATTCCAGAGTACTGGAGCCCGAACGGAAAATGCTCTATAGCCCGCAGACTTTTTTTGGGCTCTGGGAATCACTAATAAGCCGGAGTCTTTTGAACGCAGATTTCTTGCCGGGACATACGGTACAATACAATCGGCAAGATAGGCTGGAGCTAGACCGTGTAGTATTTTATACGTAAGTAGTAAAACCTTAAAGTCACATCTTAAGTGCACAGGAAGCCAGTGCAGGTGAGCCAGTACAGGCGTAATGTGATCAAACTTTCTTGTTCTTGTCAAAAGTCTAGCAGCCGCATTTTGTACCAGCTGTAATCTTTTAATGCTAGACATGGGGAGATCCGAAAATAATACGTTACTGTAATCGAGACGAGACGTAACAAACGCATGGATAATGATCTCGGCGTCTTTAGTGGACAGAATGGAGCGAATTTTAGCAATATTACGGAGATGAAAGAAGGCCGTTTTAGTAACGCTTTTAATGTGTGACTCAAAGGAGAGAGTTGGGTCGAAGATAATACCCAGATTTTTTACAGAGTCACCTTGTTTTATTATTTGGTTGTCAAATGTTAAAGATGTATTATTAAATAGAGGTCGGTGTCTAACAGGACCGATAATCAGCATTTCCGTTTTTTTGGCATTAAGTTGCAAAAAGTTAGCGGACATCCATTGTTTAATTTCATTAAGACACGCTTCCAACTGACTACAGTCCGGCGTGTTGGTCAGCTTTAGGGGCATGTAGAGTTGGGTGTCATCAGCATAACAGTGAAAGCTAATACCGTATTTGCGTATGACGTCACCCAGCGGCAGCATGTAGATGCTGAAGAGTACAGGGCCAAGGACCGAACCCTGGGGAACTCCACACGTTACCTTAACATAGTCCAAGGTCACACTGTTATGGGAGACGCACTGCATCCTATCAGTAAGATAAGAGTTAAACCATGACAGGGCTGAGTCTGACATACCAATTCGTGTTTTGATACGCTCTAATAAAATATTATGATCGACGGTATCGAAAGCAGCGCTAAGATCGAGGAGCAGCAACATAGATGACGCATCAGAGTCCATCGTTAGCAATAGATCATTAGTCAATTTTGCGAGGGCTGTCTCAGTCGAGTGATTTGAGTCTTTGACAAATATTTATGAGATCTTTACCATGAATTGCCTGTATGGAGTGCTGCAGTAATAGAGGCTCTTTGATAATGATTTTCTGCAGTAGGTCCTAAAAAAGAGCAAACAAGGTCTATCATAGAGGATCTCTATCAAGTGTTTGTGCAGTGGGTAAAAAAAAACAACATAATATTCAAGTTATACAGAGAATCTTTCACAAATATTTGTGAGATCTGTACCATGAATTGCCTGTATGGAGTGATGCTGTCATAGAGAATATTTGATAAGGGTTTTCTGCAGTAGGTCCTAAAAAGAGCAAACAAGTCCTATCATAGAGGATCTCTATCAAGTGTTTGTGCAGTAGGTTCTAAAAAAAAAAGCATAATATTCATGTTACACAGAGGATCTTTGACAAATATTTATGCGGTCATAGAGGATCTTTTATAAGAGTTTTCTGCAGCAGGTCCTAAAAAAAAAAAAGCAAATAAGTCATATCATAGAGGATTTCTATCAAGTGTTTTTGCAGTAGGTAAAAAAAAAAAAAAGCAGAATATACATGTTACACAGAGGATCTTTGACAAATATTCATGAGATTTTTACCATTAATTGCCTGTATGGAGTGATGCGGTCATAGAGGATCTTTGATAAGGGTTTTCTTCAGTACAGGTCCTAAAAAAAAGCAAACAAATCCTATCATAGACGATCTCTATCAAGTGTTTGTGCAGTAGGTCAAAAAAAAAAAAAGCAGAATATTCATGTTTCATGTTTCACAGAGGATCTTTGACAAATATTTATGAGATCTGTACCATGAATTGCCTGTATGGAGTGCTGCGCTCATAGAGGATCTTTGATAAAGATTTTCTGCAGTAGGTCCTAAAAAACAGCAAACAAGTCCTATCATAGAAGATCTCTATCAAGTGTTTGTGCAATAGGTTATAAAAAATAGCAGAATATTCACGTCACACAGAGGATCCATCCATCGATCCATTTACTACTGCTTGTCCCGTTCGGGGTCGCGGGCGGTGCTGGAGCCTATCTCAGCTGCATTCGGGCGGAATTCTTGACTAATATTTATGAGATCTGTACCATGGTTTGAGTGTCCCCCCTGAGGTCTGTAGGTTGTGAGTTCAAACCTCAGCCAAGTCATACCCAAGACTGGCACTCAGCATCAATGGTTGGAATTGGGGGTCAATCAACAAAAATGATTCCCGGGCGCGGCCACCGCTGCTGCTCACTGCTCCCCTCACCTCCCAGGGAGTGAACAAGGGGATGGGGTCAAATGCAGAGGACAAATTTCACCACACCTAGTGTGTGTGTGACAATCATTGGTACCTTAACTTAACTTACCGGTAATCAATTGTATGTATGGAGTGATGCGGTCATAGAGGATCTTTGATAAGGGTTTTCTGCAGTAAGTCCTAAAAAAAAAGCAAGTAAGTCCTATCATAGAGGATATCTATCAAGTGTTTGTGCAGTAGGTCAAAAAAAGAAGAAGCAGAATATTCATGTTACACAGAGGATCTTTGACAACTATTTATGAGATCTGTACCATGAATTGCCTGTATGGAGTGCTGCGATCATAGAGGATCTTTGATAAGGGTTTTCTGCAGTAGGTCCAAAAAAAGAGCAAACAAGTCCTATCATAGAAGAGCTCTATCAAGTGTTTGTCCAGTAGGTTCTAAAAAATAGCAGAATATTCATGTTACACAGAGGATTTCTGACAAATATTTACAAAGTTTGTACCATGGTTACAGTAGAGTGTTTGCCCTGAGGTCGGTAGGTTGTGAGTTCAAACCCCGGCTGAGTCATACCAAAGACTATTAAAATGGGACAAATTACCACCCTGCTTGGCACTCAGCATCAACGGTTGGAATTGGGGGTTAAATCACCAAAAATTATTCCCGGGTGCGGCCACCGCTGCTACTCACTACTCCCCTCACCTCCCAGGGGGTGAACAAGGGGATGGGTCGAATGCAGGGGGCAAATTTTACCACACCTAGTGTGTGTGTGACAATCATTGGTACTTTTACTTAACTTAATCAATTGTCTGGAGTGCTGTGGTCATAGAGGATCTTTGATAAGAGTCGGTCCTAAAAAAATTAGCAAATAAGTCCTACCATAGAGGATCTTTATCAAGTGTTTGTGCAGTAGGTTCTAAAAAATAGCCGAATATTCATGTTGCGCAGAGGATCTTTGGCGAATATTTATGAGATCTCTACCATCAATTGCCTGGAGTGCTGCGGTCGTAGAGGATCTCTGAATTACCCTTTCTGCTGTAGGTAAAAAAAAATGAAAGCTAATAAGTTCGATCATGGAGGCTCACTGATAAATGTTTTTACAGTAGAGGATTTTTGATAAGTGTTTTTTGCAGTAGGTTCTGAAAACGAGCAGAACTTTTATGTTCTATAGAGGATCTTTGACATACTTTTGTGCAGTAGATACTCAAAACCAGCTAAGATCTTTTGGTAATTTTGAGGGCTGAAAATTGCTGGTCAAACATTTGTATTATGTGATTAGGCATTATGTGTTGTCTTGTAGTGGGTTTCTGACTACAGTTTTTGCTCTGTCCTTTAAAAACTGAAGAGTGCCATTGTTCACATCAATATAACAATGGCATTAACACAGAAGTCTAAAAATTTCAGAGAGATTCTCCCACTCTGATAACAAAACATAACAAAAACAACACTTAATTGATCTCTAACTTCCTTTTTATAGGATCCATAGGCTAAGTATGAGAACGTTTCCTGTCTCTGGTTACTTTTCAGTATATAGGCAACACAATTGCACAAATAAGAAAGCGTGTGCATGTGTGTGTGTGTGTGTGCTTTTAAAGTAGCACAAAAGTAGTTGTATTTACCATTGCCAACAATAGTGAGTCATGTCTGTTTTATTTATAGGCACCATACAGAGTCATGTTGACAGTAATCAACCGCACAGCTACTGTAATGCATAGCATCCGATTAAAACATAGTAATGTATATTTTAACAATAGTCTTAGCATTTTTATAAGTACCGATAGCCCTTTGAGACACTGGTGATTTAGGGCTATATAAATAAACATTGATTGATTGATTGATTGAAATGATACCCAACCCTAGTGACTTCCACAGCTACTGTTAAAAATATACAGATAACGTTTTTTTTTAACAGATTCCTAAAAACAACGGAACATTGTTTGACATGTGTTTTTACAGTGGGTCCCTAAATACAGCAGAGCGGTCCTGTCATGTATGTAAACAATCTTTGACAATGGTGTATATTTTCAACACATTCCTTTTGATTTCTTACACAGAACGTGAAAAAACTTGAAAAGACAAACGTAAGCAAAAGAAATTTGAAGAAAATGTTGACAGACGTGTAAACGATAAAGTGTTAATAAAGGATAGATCCTTGGAATGGAGAAGGGGTGGGATTAAATAAGCATTGTTTATTCATTTTCCTTTTTGGACATGTTTAATTGTGCAAAGGTAACCACTTACAGTAACTTAAGTAAGTCTAAAACAAATAAACTATATAGTACAATACTGTTTTCAATCCAATCCAATCCACTTTATTTATATAGCACATTTAAACAACAATAAAGTTTCCAAAGTGCTGCACAGCCATGTTAAAAACAATATTATGCTCCACCAATGACTGAATAAAACAAAAAAATAATAAAAATAAAACCAATAAAAACAATATAAAAACAAAAATGATTAAAAACTATTTTAAAAGGTAAAATCAATTAAAACAGTAAAATAAAAATCAAAGTGTATAAAAAAGACAGAGGACAACAGAGGACAGAGGACCACACAACTCACGTAGTGTTAAAAGCCAAAGAATAAAAGTGGGTCTTAAGAGGAGACTTAAAACACTCCACTGTGGAAGCAGTTTGAACATGGAGCGGCAGAGTGTTCCAGAGCTTAGGGCCGACCACAGAGAAGGCCCTGTCTCCCCTGGTCTTAAGTCTGGTCTTGGGCACCACGACTGTTTTGGTTGATTGATTAAAACCTTTATTGGTAGATTGCACATATTCTGTACAATTGACCACTAAGTGGTAACACCCGAAAAACATTTTCAACTTGTTTAAGTCGAGGTCCACATTAATCAATTCATGTATCATACCATACCATACCATACTGTATTGTACCATATCATATGATACCGTACCTTACCGTATCTTACCATTCCATATTGTACCATACCACATCGTACCATACCATACCTTACCTTACAGTACTGTACCATACCGCACTGTGCCGCAATTTACCGTACTGTACCATAATGTTGCAAACCATACCTTACCTGACTGTACCGTACCATACAGTACTGTCGTACCTTACCATACGATACTATACCTTAAAGCACGATACCATACTTCACCGTACCGCAATGTGCCTTACCGTACTGTACCATACTGTGCCGTTTCTTAACATACTGTACCATATCATATCACACCATACCGTACCATCCCACAGTTGGAATATTTAGTTAGCTGGTGGATGTAGTGAATTACTTTCTACTGTTTTCCGAAAGTCAAGGTTCATCTTTTTATGATTTGTTTTTTTCCTTTTCCATGTCAATCCCGACATATACAGCAGTCATGCAGTCCATTACCGCACATCTTCTGAGACCGATAGCTTGTTCAATAAATGATCTCAGGGATTTTTACCAGCCAATGATATGACACCGTGCTAAAAATAGAAGAGTCAAAGATGGCGTTATCGTCGCTCATTACATCACTTCTTTGGTGAAGGAAGAAACGGGACGGACTACTGTCACTGCAGCAATTAATGCATGTTTTTGTAGAATATGTGAATTTACTCTCTTATACACTGTTATAAAAAATACATGAACACGTACAATGGACCTCTAATTAACCGCTGCTGCATAATTTCCTTGATATTTTCACTTTAATTGCTCATAATTGCATCGCATGCTCTACCCGTGAAATCACACCTAATTACAATAGTGATGGTGATTCAGACATACGTGTGCTCCAGTTTCTGTTCCTCCCATCCTTTCTGTAGGTTCTCTTTTTAACCGCTGTTTCATAAATCATTAGAGGGGTGAGTGGCCGTTATCTACAAGGCAGCACTATTAATCTCCGCTATTAAACTACAGCTTCCTCCCAGAAGTCATCAAACATGAGCCAAAGATAAGAGTTAAGTTTTATGTTTCTCCTCCTCTCAGCCTATTCCAGTGCTCAAACTCACTTCAAGTTGGTTTGAGAGCAATAAATGCAAGAAAAGGTTAGAACTTAAATAATTTTTCTACAGGGGCACATACAGACAATCATTAAAGCAGATGTCTTTGGGGGGGTTGGGGGAAAAATTCACAATTAACTGATTTTATGTTTCAATTTCCGCCGCGAGAGAAATTCCTCTTGCTCGCATCCTAATGTGACGGTTAGCTAGCATCATGGTGCGGGTTCTTTCTCTCAAATATGCAGTCGGACTGGACACAGCGTGAAGGTAAGAAATTATGATTTATTTATACTACAAAACAGACTAAGAACAGAAAAACAGGTACTAGGAACAAAAGGCAAAACTAACAGAACTAGCATGTGAGCTAGAAAGAACTAAAAGCACTAGCATGCGAGCTAGGGAACCAATAGAGGATAGCGCGGAAGCTAGCAAGTACAAAAACAGTTCTTTACCACAATTGGGAATCAGCGTCGTCACCTGTTGCATAGAACAGAAACTAGTAAACGGAAAATGCAGGCTTAAATAAAGAGTGTAATTACAAAGCAGGTGACACTAATGTGTAACAATGGCAACAGAACAAAACAGGAAGTGCCACCAGGAACTAAAGAATTTAAATACCAACAGAATACAATAAAGAAACAGAACAAAAAATGAATATGACATGATCCGAGCAGCGGATCATGACACATATCTTTCTGAACTAATCAGAATGTTGCTACCTGAAATTGTGTCAGCGTAGATGTACACGACCTAAATTTTCCATCATTCCCATCTTGACAGCAAAATACTTGGAACTGAAGCAACAGCGCCTCTGCTGATGGAAATCAAGTAGTGCACTCCATTTCGGTTCAATTGCTTTATGATCCATTCAGCTTCATCATCGCTCATCAACAATAACCTACTAGGAATTCACTCAATCAAAATTACAAACTACTCCTGTTAAACAGAAGATCTTTGACTTGTGTTTCTGCAGTAGATTTCTATGAACAGACCATGTCTTATAAAAGATATTTGAGCAGTGTTTTGCATGACAGTAGATCCCTAAACGCAGCATTTCTTCTGTTATATAGAGCAGTGTTTCTAGAGGGCCACAAAAAATATGTTTCTCAGCTATGGTTCGTATGGTCCACAGCATTACTCAGTTGTAATACACCTTTTGGCAGTAATGACAATCGCCAACAAACACAATAAGTATTAGTTTTTTCCATTTGCTTACACACAATTTTACTAAATGTATCTTTTTTCAGAAGGATTTACACACTTTTCCAAACTCAACATTCCATCCATCCATTTTCTACCGCTTATTCCCTTTCGGGGTCGCGGGGGGCGCTGGCGCCTATCTCAGCTACAATCGGGCGGAAGGCAGGGTACACCCTGGACAAGTCGCCACCTCATCGCAGGGCCAACACAGATAGACAGACAACATTCACACTCACATTCACACACTAGGGCCAATTTTAGTGTTGCCAATTAACCTATCCCCAGGTGCATGTCTTTGGAGGTGGGAGGAAGCCGGAGTACCCGGAGGGAACCCACGCATTCACGGGGAGAACATGCAAACTCCACACAGAAAGATCCCGAGCCTGGATTTGAACCCAGGACTGCAGGAACTTCGTATTGTGAGGCAGACGCACTAACCCCTCTGCCACCGTGAAGCCCCAATTTTCTTAATTCCTAGATTATTTGCAAAATGACACACTTCGATTCAAAACATACGCCCATTCATCAAAATAAAGCAAGCATTTGTAAAAATGCAGTTTTATTGTCATCTCACTCCACACAGACTTCAAATGATAAGACACTATTAGAGTGAGTTACCCAGAACAATGATAAATACAAAAACACATTTGTAAAAACCCCTTGTGTCGGTTGCTTGCTGTCGTGCGGGTTCCACTGACCACCAAGGAAGGACATCTCGCTCGAACAGGTTTGACTCTTGTTTATTTTTCAATAAATCAAGTCTTTTGCCGGGTTGCTTTTCAGCTTGCTCTTCGGTCGCCGTCTTCTCCTTGTTGCTCTTGCGCTGCATGTGCCGCGGACTCTCCAACACCTTTTTTCTGTTCTCTCCTCCTTCTCCCCTTTTATACATTGAGAGGAGATAAGTTGATTGTGCACCGGTGCGCGATCCACATACCTGAATTTGATTGTGGCGTCGCTCCCGGCACGCCCCGCCTCTCCGCTCGGTCGTCGTCTCCGTCTTCTCTGTGTCGCCCTTGCGTTGCATGTTCGCCGGCTCTGCCTCTCCACAACCCTAATTTACTATAGGAAATCACATGTTTGGGGCATTTTGCCCAACCTTTTTAGCATATGTGATGAATGATTGCTGTAACTTGACAAAATATATTGGCAAATCCATAGCAATCGCCATTGTTTACTTTGAAGAAAGTAAAAATATCCTGTAATCTTTTCCAGAAGTGCTCAATAATGATACTGCAAACTGAAATTATTACTTTTTACCACAGTCAGGTAAAGTAACATATCACAGTAGTCAACAATGACATGCAATATAAATTAAATGCCTATTGAAACCCACTACTACCCACCACACAGTCTGATAGTTTATATATCAATGATGAAATATTAACATTGCAACACATGCCAATACGGCCTTTTTAGTTGACTAAAATGGAATTTTAAATTTCCCGGGAGTTTCTTGTTGAAAACGTCGCGGAATGATGACGTAACCGCCATAGACTGTGTGAAAATGTAAAATGTAGTGTGTAAGCAATTGTAAAAAAAAACTGTAAGCTAAGTCATAAAGACGTTTCGGAAGTGCAAACATGACGAAAGTGGTGAAGCTGTATTTTCATTTGGACTTAAGTTTTATTGACAGTTTATTTAACAATTGTTGATTAATGCTTCTACAGTAGGTTAATAAAATGTAGAATACTATTTCATGAATAGGATAATTTAATGCCCTGTGTTTTGCCACAAATTCCTAAAAATAGCAGATTAGAGGGTATTTTATTACGGTTTTAAGAACAGCAGCATCTCACTGTCATACTTAAAAACTACAGCGTGTCCTTGTTATATAGAAGATTTTTGACAATTGTTTTTGCAGTAGGTTTTTCAAAACACAAGAGAACTTCTGTCTGCTACCTCAGTGGAAGCATTTAAGTCCCATCTTGAAAAAAATTTCTATACTCTAGCCTTTAAATAGACCCCCTTTTAGACCAGTTGATCCACCGTCTCTTTTTTGCTCTTCCCCCTTCTACTGCGTGGAGAGGTTATCAGGTGACCACAGATGAGGCGCTAGCTGTTCAAAGTCGGGACCCGGGGTGCACCACTTCTCTGTGCATCAGTTCGGGACGTCTCTGCGCTGCTGACTTGTCTCCACTCAATATGATCCCCTGCTCGCCCCACGATGGACTGGACTCTCACACTATTAATTAGATCCACTCGACATGCATTGCACCGGTTGCCCAGGGGGGTACCCACATCTGCAGTCCCCTCCAAGGTTTCTCATTGTATGTCATTGGGTTGAGTTTTTCTGTTGCCCCGATGTGGGATCTGAGCCAAGGATGTCGTTGTGGCTTATGCATCCCTTTGAGACATTTGTGATTAACGGCTATATACATTTAACTGTTGTTTTTGCAGCAGATTCCTAAAATCAGCAGACTTGTCTGTCATGTATAGAATGTTTCACTAGCATTTTGGCAGTAGGTACCTAAAAATAGCAGTGTATTCCCGCATGTAGAATCTCATTGATTAGCTTTTTTTGCATGCAGTAGATTCCTAAAAACAGCAGTAGTCATATATTTAGATTTCTGACATGCGGTTTTGTAGCAGGTTCATAAAAACAGCCGACTGGTTTTGTTATTTAGAATGTATGTGACTAGTGTTTTTACGGTGGGCCTTAAAAATAGCAGCGTGCCTCTGTCATATTTAGGATCTTTTACAAAATTTTTTGCAGTATAGATCCATGAAAAACAGAGTACTCACACAGGATTTGTGACTCTTATTTTTCCAGCACAATCATAAAAACAGCAGTGGTCCAGCCCTGTAGTGGGTCTTTGACTAGTTTTGGCAATATGTCTGTGTGCCATTATTATATAGAGGATCTTTGATAACTGTTTTCTTAGTAGGTTAAAAAAACATAAGTACTCCCATCTTATGGAGGATTTTTTTACTTGTTTTTTTATGGAGTAGATATACTAAAAACAGCAGTTGTCCTGTCCTGTAGTGAGTCTTTGACTACTGTTTTTGCAATAGGTCCGTAAATGCAACAGTGTGCGCTTGTCATATACTGTAGAACAGTGATTCTCAAACTCTGATACGGGTGCCACTAGTGGTACGCAGGCGCCATCTATAGTGGTATGCAAAATAATCACTTTATTAAGTGATTTGTGCTTTTGTTTTCCAATATTCAAACAGTGTTACTGATCAAACTGTGTGGAATGTTACAGAGGCCAAAAATATTGAATATGTATGTGAAATAAAACTACTACTATCTACTTCACTTTAATGTTGGTTATAAAGGTGGTACATGGACAGCCAAGTGTTTTATTAGATGGTACTTGGTGCAAAACATTTGAGAACCACTGCTGTAGACGTTACGGCATGCGGCCTCTCTATTGAGCGCACCTCGGGACACGCCGACGGGTGTTCCTCTCTGGCTGCGGTCGCGCCTCCGCGCAGCTGCAACCGCTCTGCAATCAACACACCTGACGGTGATGAGAGACCTGCCTTCATAAACCAGCGTGTCTTGCGTTGCAGTGCCAGAACGTAGCTACTTGTACATGTACAGTAAGCCTCATATACCTCCAGCTTTCCTTGCCCATGTGCTTCCTCGCTCTTTGTGTTTTTTCCCAGTGGTGCTCGCTGTGTCTCGTTTTGTGTGGTCATCCAGCAACCCGTCATCCATGCCCAGTTTTGAGCTGTGTGTCTCGTCTCCCCGGATCCCTGTGGACTCTCAGCTGCCTCCTTGGATCTCAACCTCACGCCTGCCCTTTGACCACGACGCCTCACTCCAGCCCTTGACCTTTTGCCTGTCTCTGGACCTTTGAGCCTGCCTTACCCTATCTGGACTTCTGCCTCGATCTCAACACGCACCTTCAACACCATCTGGTAACACCCCTCAGATACTTACTACACATAGTCACACTTTATTCCTTTTGGATAAATTACACACTTCACAAACATCTGTTTATTTCAATAAACACGCTGCACGCTAACGACATCACTGTCTCCATGCCGTCTCCTTCTCCCACTGTACCGTTACAATATATAATCTTTGACAACTGTTTGCACAGTAGGTTCTAAAAAAACTGCATAGTACTCCTGTCTTATCAAGGACTTGTGTTTTTGCATTACGGTGTGAAACCTATAGTGGGTTTCTGACTACTGTTTTTGCTTTCAGAAGAGTGCCATTATTCACATCAATATAACAATGGTATGAACACAGAAGTCTAGAACTTTCAGAGAGATTATCCCATTCTGATAACAAAAAATAACAAAAACAACCCTTAATTTAATTGATCTCTAATTTAATTTTATATGATCTTTAGAGGTTTGTGCGTGTGCCTCACAATACGAAGGTCTTGGGTTCGATCCTGGGCTCGGGATCTTTCTGTGTGGAGTTTGCATGTTCTCCCCGTGTCTGCGTGGGTTCCCTCCGAGTACTCCGGCTTCCTCCCACTGCCAAAGACATGCACCTGTGGATAGGTTAATTGAGAACACTAAATTGGTCCTAGTGTGTGAATGTTAGTGTGAATGTAGTCTGTCTATCTGTGTTGGCCCTGTGATGAGGTGGCGACTTGTCCAGGGTGCACACCGCATTCCGCCTAAATGCAGCTGAAATAGGCTCCAGCACCCCCCGCGAACTTAAAAGGGACAACCGGTAGAAAATGGATGCATGGAAGATCTTTAGGCTAAATATGAGAACGTTTCCTGTCTTCTGGTCACTTTTCAGTACACAGACAACAAAATTACATGCATAACAAAGCATAGCTGTTATATGTATGTACAGAATGTATGTATGTGTGTATATACTGTATGTACAAACCCCGTTTCCATGAGTTGGTATATTGTGTTAAATGTAAATATAAACGGAATACAATGATTTGCAAATCATTTTCAACCCATATTCAGTTGAATATGCTACAAAGACAATATATTTGATGTTCGAACTCATAAACTTTATTTTATTTTTTTTTGCAAAAAATATTTAACTTAGAATTTCATGGCTGCAACATGTGCCAAAGTAATTGGGAAAAGGCATGTTCACCACTGTGTTTCATCACCTTTTCTTTTAAAAACACTCAATAAACCTTTGGGAACTAAGGGGATACATTTTTTAAGCTTTTCAGGTGGAATTCTTTCCCGTTCTTGTTTTATGTACAGCTTAAGTTGTTCAACAGTCCGAGGTCTCTGTTGTGGTATTTTACGCTTCATAATGCGCCACACATTTTCAATGGGAGACAGGTCTGGACTACACGCAAGCCAGTCTACTACCCGCACTCTTTTACTATGAAGCCACATTGTTGTAACAAGTGACTTGGCATTGTCTTGCTGAAATAAGCAAGGATGTCCATGATAACGTTGCTTGGATGGCAACATATGTTGTTCCAAAACCTGTTTGTACCTTTCAGCATTAATGGTGCCTTCACAGATGTGTAAGTTGCCCATGCTTTGGGCACTAATGCACCCCCCCATACCATCATAGATGCTGGCTTTTCAACTTTGTACCTAGAACAGTCCTGATGGTTCTTTTCCTCTTTGGTCCGGAGGACACGACGTTCACAGTGTCCAGAAAACAATTTGAAATCTGGACTCGTCAGACCACAGAACACTTTCCCACTTTGCAGCAGTCCATCTTAGCTGAGCTCGGGCCCAGAGAAGCCGGCGGCGTTTCTGGGTGTCGTTAATAAATAGCTTTAGCTTTGCATAGTAGATGTTTCAGCAGGATTTTTCGGCGCAAAATTTAAAATTGCAATTTAGTAAACTAACCAGGCCGTATTGGCATGTGTTGCAATGTTAATACTTCATCATTGATATATAAACTATCAGACTGCGTGGTCGGTAGTAGTGGCATTCAGTAGGCCTTTAAATTTGCAAAATGCGGTTGCATTGGGCTTCACGGTGGCAGAGGGGTTAGTGCGTTTGCCTCACAATACGAAGGTCCTGCATGCGTGGGTTCCCTCCGGGTACTCCGGCTTCCTTCCACTTCTAAAGACATGCAGCTGGGGATAGGTTGATTGGCAACACTAAATTGGCCCAAATGTGTGAATGTTGTCTGTCTATCTGTGTTGGCCCTGCGATGAGGTGGCGACTTGTCCAGGGTGTACACCGCCTTCCGCCCGATTGTAGCTGAGATAGGCGCCAGCCCCCCCCCCGCAACGTCAAAAGGGAATAAGCGGTAGAAAATGGATGGATGGACGGTTGCGCATTTTGCAAATTGCGCGCCATGGTTGATTGGTAACACTAAATTTGCCAAAGTGTGTGAATGTGAGTGCGAGTGTTGTCTGTCTATCGGTGTTGGCTCTGCAATAAGGTGGCGACTTGTCCAGGGTTTACCCCGCCTTCCGCCCGATTGTAGCTGAGATAGGCACCAGCGTCCCCCGCGACCCCAAAAGGGAATAAGCGGTAGGAAATGGATGGATGGAGGGATGGATGGTATTGTGCTTACAACTGTTGTAGTGTAACCTTGCTACCAAAGATGGCAGTGTTACACCAATTCATAGTTAGCCGGCAATAAAACCCCGCCGTCGAAGAAGAAAAGACACCAGTACAGGAAGAAGACATGCTCCACTCGACAAAGTTACACGGAGGAATTGATCCACATTTTACACCGCGAACGCGCATTTAACTCGCAGGCAGGGCCCGTGTTTTTTTTTTTGTTTGGATATCAATGGCGACACTTTGGTTTTGTCACCAGTTAGCTTGCCGTGCAAGTATGTGAATAGCTGGCCAGCCTGTTATGCTTGTCAGTGTGTGGGTTTTCGCTGGACTCTGGCGTCAATTCACTCTGCAAATACAACAGGGATCCTTGAATTGTCTTTATAGCAAAGCGACTAGAAAGAAAGATAATGGCTCAAATAAAAATCGGGCAAATATGACATGTTATAGTGCGGCGACTTGAGCACAGATGTTACCTGCGTGTGCTACCCCTTTAGCCACGTAAACTGCTCCCGATGACGTAGCAGCAGCACCAGCGGTTATATTCCTATATCCATTATATTCACATATATATATACATACATATATATTAATTGACACCCACACAGTCACCCTGTATTGCGTATTTGTAGCGATATATCCTCGTTATTTCGATCCGAACTTTGCCAGCCAAGATGCTATAGTTGCACCTGGATATAGGCTTGTTGCTCCCCCTGGTCCTGCTTGCTTTTAGCGGAGGATGAAGCGGATCGTCTGGCTGATATCAGGAATAAATAGAAGAATAATGAAGCTCCTTTTCGCCCTCGCTTTGATCACTTACATGGCATGTAAGTATTTCTACCTTTTTTTTTTTGGAGACAATCGTGTCCTAAAGCAGGGGTGTCCAAACTTGTTCCACTAGGGGCCACGCACGGAAAAATTAAAACCATTTTGATATTTTTCATTTTCAAACAGAGTTATGTAGACTAGCCAGAAATTGTACTCAAGTAAGAGTACTGTTACTTTAGAGATGTATTACTCAAGTAAAAGTAAGGAGTAGTCACCCAAATATTTACTTGAGTACAAGTAAAAAGTATGTTGTGAAAAAAAACAGACACTTCTACATACAGCTATGAATAAAACTTAAAAGAAACATATACTGTGGAGGCCTCTGCGGTGTTCCACGCCGTCGTCCGCTGGGGTGGAGAGAGCATGGCCAGAGACAGGAGCAGACCCAACAAAGCAACTCTCGGCCGCGAACCAACTCTCGGCCAGTGTCCAGTCCGCATGGATGAGCGATGATACCTCCAAGGAGACTGAAGTGTCCGACACCTGCTCACCCAGCCAAGACACCGCGAAGCCTCTCCGTCCCGGCGCTCAGTGCTGGCTCCGCAGCCCTGTCCCATCTCCTCCAGTCCCTCCAAACAGACTCCGGTGTGGCAGAGACCCAGCAGCTGGTTTCCATGGCCAAAAGGCTCCCGGGAGGCAGATCCAGAAGTCCACAAAAAGCACCGCAGAGGTCACAAAAGTGCCACTCCTTGTCACACAGTCCCACACCGAGAACAAAAGTTTGCAATGGCATAAACTAGAATATGTTCCTTTTAGTTTGATCCATTGGCTTAGCTAAATAAGATAACAATACAGAAGCTTTGTTGCACATTACATTTATAATTTATAAAATGCCATTCATATTCGTTTGGGCGTACTCCCATAATGACATGTTGCAAAACTGGCTAGAAGTGGTATGAAAGACTTGTAGCTATTACTATGAGGACGCCTTTTAAGGTTTGATTGCCCCAAAATCATTGCAAAGTTTCTGGTTAGAACTCAAGGTAAATGAAAATGCTTGGCTACTGGTGCTGCACGGATTGCTGGCATTCCCCGTAGAAAATATGTTCCTTCAGGTCTACTTAACAAGTGAGTCCTGTAGGCTGTTTTGTTTTTGCATGCTAATTTGATTATGTACCGTGGCTCTTAACTGTTTATCCAATTCAAATGGGCATTATGGACATGCAGAAAATATAGTTCTACTATCTTACTTTGGTATAAGGCTGTGTAACGTGTTATTGTTTCCTGTATTCTAGGCCTTTTCAGTGAGCGGACAGTGGGCCACATGCAGCTTTAGCTATCACACGTGTTAGAATTAAGCTTACAATAAAACTTAAATGAAGTAAAACTCATCAAATAATTTCCATATTGTACTGAGCAGCCATGATACCAAAGTGTATTCCACTTTCACAAAAGGTTTTATTTCCTGTTCTAGACCTGGTTGGAATTGCTCTTTGCGCACAAAAAGTGATGATTTCACTATCTCAGGGGTGTCAAATGTACGGCCCGAGGGCCGGATCAGGCCCGCGAACAGGTTTTGTCTGGCCCGCGGGATGTTTGCTAAGTATAAAAATTAACTTGACATTTTTGAATGAAAAAACAGCTGTTCTAAATGTGTCCACTGGATGGCGAAATGTTGAATGCTTGCTTGTTCGAAATAGACTCAAACTCAAATAGCAATTCTTTGTATCTTAGTAGATGATGCTACATATGTACAAAATAAACCACATGACGTTAGTACATCAGTCGAAGAAAATGATTAAACTACATAAATAACATACTGTAATTTGATTTTTATGTATTTTTTTTAATCTTGATTGATTGAAAATTAACACCAATGAGTTGACTGAGGAACATTATCACATAATTTATTCAGAAAGTATAAATAATGACAAATAAAGGTAGAATACTCTTAACCGCAACATGTAAGTGTAAAAAAACAAAAACATGATTTGTACAACTTCAGAATGTGCTTGTTCTAATTTTAAACAAAGAAAACAATCTGAAGTTGTCTTTATTTTTAAGTTATTGTGCCGTGATTTTACCAGTTTTTATCCACTTGGGATTATATTTTTGTCCATGTGGCACCTGATCTAATACAAGTTTGATACCCCTGATATAGGATAGGATTGTGAAGTGTGTGCCATACCACTTTAATAAGGTCACAAATAAGATGTGTGTATCACTCTCCTGCGTCACAAACAAGACAATGTCCACATGAATGCACATATTTTTTAAATGCACATTTCCCCCACTCCAGTGTTAAAATAATGTCAATCCACACATTAAACTTACACTTTTGGGCCACTCAGAAGCCTAAAAAAGCAAACACAACTTGCTTTGTCGCACATTTTCACAGCTCTGTTCATCAATATAGTGTTTACAGTACACATTTACACAAATGATATGAATGATTTAAAAAAAAAAAAAAAAATATATATATATATATATATATATATATATATCGCTTGTGCGTTATAATGCGCACACATCAGCATCTGCTGTTGCACAAAATGAAACCACACCCGATAAGTCAATAACCTCATGAATAAAAAAAAAAAAATTAGACATAATTGATCATCTTTCACATAGTTAAGCCAATTATGTGAACCACAACTTTCTGTTTATTCATGTGAACTTTATAAATAATTATTTGTTTGTGTTACAGAATGAGGCAAAAAGTGAACAAATATGCTAGAAATTCCTAGGAAATTGTTTCAAATTAAAAATAGAGAAGAATTTAATAACCTCTGCTTGTTCCTACTCCTTTTCGAACAAGTTGGAATGTAAATCTGTAAATAAGTGATGTACATACTGTAACATGTTCGATAAACTATTACCAATATTTAAGAAGAGATTCCAAGTGATAACACCACTTGTGCTTCACAAAGGCTCCTTCCAAAGAACTCCTTTGGGACGCATCTGAGATTAAACACTCAAAATCTGTTCTCCTCTTGATTGAAAAATGTTTTTTTAATCTGTTTAAAAAATAAAAAAAGGCTAAAAATTTACCTTCTCTCTTGTTCTCTCTTTCAGCTGTCTGGGGAACGTATACAAACATGAGGTACAGATATTTAATGTATCCCTTTATTTTTTAATATTTATTCTGCTTTGAATTCTGGCTGCAGCCAATATTCCAGTTCTTTCTGGTATGCTTATCATTGATTAATCCTTCTCGTAGATCCATACAAGAACACAAAGAGGTGAAGATTGAGCAGAGGATCAATGAAGTAAGTTGTATAACTCAGCATTTTTTTATTTTTTTTTACCAATATCTGCATAATGGTATTAACAAAAAAAATCCAGTGAATACTTAAATTACAATTGCTTCATGTTTCTAATCCCTGGCTCGACCAAGTGTTTATCAGAGATGGAAAGAACAATATACCTTTTCCTTCTGCCTTCCTTCTTCTGGGCATCCTACTCATGTCTTTAAAGACAGATATCCCTCAGCTAAGTGCTGGTTGCCTGGCTAACTGGCTTCTTGCAGTTTTCCTTCATGTATGTGTTTTGGGGCTTTGTGTGTATTTGTTTTAACTTTTAGTATTTCCCTGTTGCATGTGTTTTATGGTGTTTGTAGGTTTTTGGTGTGTTTGGAGTCTTAGGACGTTGCTGTGCGTTTGTTGCCCCTGTCGGTCACTGTACAGGAAAATGGCAGGCATTGTTGCCAGATAGTGAATGAGAGATTATCAAATCAGAAGCATAAAATTGTCGTATTTTGACCATAACTTTATACATTGGGTGATTCTATTATGAAAATACGATAGTTATCGTACGTATGGGAATGCTGCTAGAAAGCACAAACTGCTTCAAGTCAGTGCACCAGATGTTAACGGCTGTCATTTAACATCATTGACTAATTAGCTCTACCTGCTGGTGTTTTGACATTTTGACAAAGACTACGGGCAGATTTGTGAGTGTGTGAGTGATTTATATTTATATAGCGCTTTTCTCAAGTGACTCAAAGCACTTTACATAGTGAAACCCAATATCTAAGTTACATTTAAACCAGTGTTGGTGGCACTGGGAGCAGGTGGGTAAAGTGTCTTGCCCAAGGACACAACGACAGTGACTAGGATGGCTGAAGCGGGAATCGAACCTGCAACCCTCAAGTTGCTGGCACGGCCACTCTACCAATCGAGCTATACCAACCGAGCTATACCGCCCCATTTGGTGTAATTCCAAGGCAAAACTTTGAGTTGAACAATTGCTTGAAACATTTGGCCATGATGACGATGTATTCCAGGATTTCCTCTTAAGGTAACCAATTGTGGCACACTGCCACGGCATGATTAAAGTCGCCAATCCTTAAAAATAAGAACACAATAACGTAAGACAATGTAATGTAGCCTCCGGAAAAGGTCAAAAGTCTGATGCTATTTTTATTTATTTTGATTGCTATTTTTCACTTTTATTGCCAATCTTATGCTAACAACCGGCCCAATACCAACTGGTATTCCCTCCCCGTGCACACACCCTTTTTTGTGCTTTTCCAGACACACAACAATACTTCCTAATTTTTCGCCAATCCCCTTTGAAGGTATGGACGGGTGTGTTCGTGATCATTGTAGCAATGAACATCATATCAAAACCACACAACCAAAATACGTTAACACTATCAGTTCGTTTAAGGATATTATGAATGATGAATATATATGAGTATATGCACCTTAGGAGGAGCTGCTCCAATTTCGTTGTTCTTTGAACCTGTTCATTGCAATAATGACAATAAAACTCTATTCTATTCTATATTCTATTCTATTCTATTCTATATATAGCCCATTATTTGCACACTATTGACTCTTAATACACAGAAAAAAGACCACTGGAACAGCGCTGCTGAAACAGGATTTTCTGACAACGTCACTTCCTTTATCATATCTGAGATTTACCTGCGGACAGGGATCTACAAAATGTGCAAGTATTAAGACGACAGTTGCGGCTTTAAAGGAAAGAAAGTCCAACTGGAGCAGCAGCGTGAAGCATGTGTGACTTTGTGCTTTCTCCAGCTGCTTATCACAGATATTGAGGGACAGAAGTAGGGTCTCTAAACACGAGTTAAGTCTATAAAAACACCAGAAAAAGATTCACTGAAAGTCTCTAAACCGGGGGTCTCAAACATGCGGCCTGCGGGCCAATTGCGGCCCACGAGACGTTATGCGGCCCGCGCTTTGATATGACAATTTAATGTTGGTGCGGCCCGCTAGTTTAATATGAACGGCACTTGATAGGTCATGCTTGCCAACGTCTCCAATTTTCCAGGGAGACCCCTGAATTTCAGGGCACCAATTCTCTTGAAGCCTCTGTCAATTTTTACCAGATCAACAATATTCAGGCAGTGTCATAATGGCACTGCCTTTAGCGCCCCCTACATCCTGAACTGACAGCGTGCAAGTCCAGTTGTATGTTTCATCTGCCAGTGTGAGACGCACGTGTGTTATTGCAAGATATATTTGATCAACAGCTACACAGGTCACACTAAGGGTGGCCGTAAAAAAACTTTTAACACTGTTACAAATATGTGCCAGACTGTGAACCCACACCAAACAAGAATGACAAACACATTTTGGGAGAACATCCGCATCGTAACACAACATAAACACAACAGAACAATTACTCAGAATTCCATCCGGGCTACAATATACACATCCCGCTACCACCAACCCCCCACACCCCCACCCTCCCTACTTGCATCGGTTGAGGTGTTGTATGTTGTAGCCCTGCAAGGTGTTCTGGGTATTTGTTCTCCTGTGTTTAAGTTGTGTTAAGGTGCGGAAATTCTCCTCCAAAAAGGGTTTGTCATTCTTGTTTGGTGTGGGTTCACAGTGTGACACATATTTGTAACCGTGTTAAAGTTGTATGCGGCACCCTCAGTGTGACCTGAATGACTGTTGAACAAGTACGTCTTGCAGCCCCTGACGTTGTTCTGCACAAGTCTCACACAACTTGTTACAGAGCCGGCACATTGGTTGTGTGATATAAAAGCGTGCGCGATGACATGTAGTGGAGCAGTAGTCTTCTTTAGGGGGTGCACGGACCCCTGGAGGAACTTGAAGGTATGCCAAGGGACAAGTGAGATTTTTTAAAAACAATCTAAAAAACAGCAGCAGTTTATAAATCCTTTATACATATGTTGATTGAATAGTACTTCAATGAAGTATGAATGTAAGTTCATAAACTGTGGAAAAATAATACAACAATCCAACAATCAGTCTTGACAGCTAGACTTTTTGTGGACATGTTCCATAAATATTGATGTTAAAGATTTCTTTTTTTGTGAAGAAATGTTTAGAATTAAGTTCATGAATCCAGATGGATCTCTGTTATAATCCCCAAAGAGGGCACTTTAAGTAAATGATTGCTTCTATGTGTAGAAATCTTTATTTATAATTGAATCACTTGTTTATTTTTCAACAAGTTTTTCAGTTATTTTTATATCTTTTTTTCCAAATAGTTCAAGAAAGACCACTACAAATGAGCAATATTTTGCACTGTTATACAATTTAATAAATCAGAAACTGATGACATAGTGCTGTATTTTACTTCTTCATCTATTTTTTCCAACCAAAAATGCTTTGCTCTGATTAGGGGGTACTTGAATTAAAAAAATCTTCACAGGGGGTACATCAACGAAAACCACTGTTGCAAAGGACGTTAAAGGCCGTGCAGTCACGGCAGCCCTTAATAATGTCGGCCGGGTGAAAATTGGGAAAAATTCGGGAGAATGGTTGCACCGATAGATTGTCGGGAGGTGCACTGAAATTCAGGAGTTTCCCGGAAAAATCGTGAGGATTGGCAAGTATGTTGCTAGGGCGGAAAAGCCATTCATAGAAGGTGAATTCATTAAAAAGTGCATGTTAGATTTCTTGTGGCCCAGCCTCACCCAGTTTCTGCATCCAGTGGCCCCAGGGTAAATGGAGTTTGAGTATGGCGTCACATTAGTGCCAAAAATCCAAGCGCATAAAAACTGTTATCGCGCGCTCATTTTCCACTTCGCGCGCGAGACACCCTTTTGCGCGCGTGTGGTGTCTTAACGCGCGCGGTGTCATTTTGCGCGCGTCATTCGCCTTTTTGCGCTCGCGCGGTACCTATATGTGCGCGCTCCGTCTCGGTTTGGCATCTCTCCTCGCGCTCTCATGTTTGTTTTGGCACTTTGGGGGCGGGAATGGTTAGACAGCCCCTTCTTTCTGATTGGCTCTGAGCGCTGTCAGTCAATGGCAATGTGGCGGCCATCTTAACTCAGGCAGCTGGCCAGCCTAGTACATAGTTTTCAAGGAACATGTACTATTTAAATAACCATAACTTCCTCAATTTTCAACTCATTTCCAAACGGTTTGATTTGTTATAAATGTCAGGTTTTCATGGGGCTGAACAAGTAAGTCTTACACTATTATCTCTCAGTTTTAATTTTCCTAATGTATGGAGCTATCTTTTTTTGTTGTTTTTTTAAATACATATTTTTAACTCTGCCATCTGTACTGGTCTGAGCTGATATATAATTTTCCATAGTTTGAGTTGTTTGCAGAAGCGTAAATACTTTTTATGTTAATATTAAAACCATATTCATTAATTGTAGTGATAACCTGTCATTAATTATTCTACTAAAATAGTAATGGCAATCATAACATCAATAATTAGGCCCATATGCTAATCATGTGGTCCTAATATGAAGTACGCATAGATAAGTGGGTTAAGGTAGACTCTGGTGTAAACTTAAAGTAGATAGAGGAAAGAAAATTAATAGTCCCCCATTGTGGCATACATTCAATATTTACATATACAAATATTAGATAAATATATTTTTTAAAACAGACAAGAGAGGAAAGAAAACATATTTGAAAATATAGTTTCCATCATTGACTGACATCTGTGGACTGGTTGTATGTGTATGAAAAGAGAGATATTGATCTTGACACTTAATTAACTATGTGATGTTCTCTCAACAGATGAGACATTACCTTCTTCAAAGACTTTTAGAATTTGTTTGTGTCAAGATCAATATCTCTCTTTTCATACACATACAACCAGTCCACAGATGTCAGTCAATGATGGAAATTATATTTTCAAATATGTTTTCTTTCCTCACTTGTCTGTTTTGAAAACATATTTTTATTTATTTAATATTTGTATATGTAAATATTGAATGTATGCCACAATGTGGGACTATTCATTTTCTTTCCTCTATCTACTTGAAGTTTACACCAGAGTCTACCTGAACCCACTTATCTATGCGTACTTCATATCAGGACCACATGATTAGCATATGGGCCTAATTATTGATGTTATGATTGCAATTATTATTTTAGTAGAATAATGAATCACATTTTATCACTACAATTAAGTAATATGGTTTTAATATTACTATAAAAAGTATTTAGGTTTCTGCAAACAACTCAAACTATGGAGAATTAGACATCAGCCCAGATCAGTACAGATGGCAGAGTTAAAAATATGTATTTAAAAAAACAACAAAAAAAAGCCAGCTCCATACATTAGGCAAATTAAGTCAGAGAGATAATTGTAATAAAGACTTACTTCTTCAGCCATGATAGCCCCATGAAAATGTGATTTCCTTTCTTTTTAATCCCAGGGAACTGCCATGGACCTTTCATCATAGATATGAATAAACACTCCATGTTTCTCCATCTTACCTCGGACAGCTGGTTCCAATCATTTTCTTGATGTCAATGGTACATGTACTATTTAAATATACACATACATACAATACTCTGACATTTATAACAAATCGAAAGGAGGAAAGAAAATTAATAGTCCCACTTTGTGGCATACATTCAATATTTCCATATACAAATATTAAATAAATAAAAATATTTTTTAAAACAGACAAGTGAGGAAAGAAAACATATTTGAAAATAAAATTTCCATCATTGACGGACATCTGTGGACTGGTTGTATGTGTATGAAAAGAGAGATATCTTAAAACTTCTCTCAACAAATGAGACATTACCTTCTTCAAAGACTTTTAGATAAAATTCAATTGGCATTTTTCACAACTCCACTAAATTTGGACTTTTTAGAATTTGTTTGTCGACAAGAACTGTATTATTTTGATACATATTGATGACGACCCGCCCTGCTATACTTCTGATTGGCCCTGAGCGATTTTCGCCTGACCAATCAGAAAGGAGGGGCCGTGTAATAATAACTGCCCACAAAGTGCCAAAATGAAGACGGCGCGCGCGCATAGGCACCGCACTGTTATCGGGCGCTGATTTTCCACTTCTTGCGCGCGCGACACCCTTTTTGCGTGCGCGAGGTGTCTGTGCGCGCGCAAAAGGGTGTCGCGTGCGCGCAAGAAGTGGAAAATCAGCGCGCGATAACAGTTTTTATGCGCTTGGATTTTTGGCACTAATGTGACGCCATATTTGAGACCCCTGCTCTAAACACTTGGAAAAATCTCAACAAAGTACATTGTACAATAAGCAGCAACCATTGCAAATAGTGAAAAACAATATGTTTATGCTAATTAAAAAGTTAAAGTATTCATGATTGTCACACACACACTAGATGTGGCAAAATTATTCTCTGCATTTGACCTATCACCTTTGATCACCCCCTGGGAGGTGAGGGGAGCAGTGAGCAGCAGCGGTGACCGTGCCCGGGAATCATTTTGCTGAGTGTCAAGCAGAGAGGTAATGGATCCCATTTTCATACAGGTAGTCTTTGGTATGACTCGGGCGGGGTTTGAACTCACGACCTACCGATCTCAGGGCGGACACTCTAACCACAACACATATATCAAGAAAATGTTACAGCAAATAATGCAAATTATACAACGATGTCTTGGTGGCCACGTACCTAACCATGCCCTCACCACCAAGGGTATATTGGCAATCCAGGGGACACCCTGTATTCCCAATTTAAAAAGTAGTTATTTCTAATCTTCTCCACTTTAAACTCTTGATAGAGCGGGGTCTGGCTTGCTCAATACGCACTAATGAAAATCAGGAGCAGATTTTCACCCTCTTCTGACGGCGACCAGTGGTGATTGCAATAGGATTGCAAGGCAAGGCCCGCTTTTCCTCAAATGCCAAAACAAAATGGGTCAAAAACGTACTTTTGTGATTATATTTCATTGACTAAATATGCGCTGAATTGTGTTCAACTTTTGTTCAGAATCAATGAGCTACTTTTGCGACAACTGACGCAACTTTCCTCTCATTCACTGTGGTAATCTCAGTGCATTCAACCGTGTTGAAGCTGAGCGTCCATTGACTCCAATGGGGGCAACATAGCTTTGGTTGTTCAACTGCAGCCAAACTAGACAGTCATTGGATAAATACTCAGCTTTGTCCCACCCATCGGACGCAGAGCGTCTCTGGAACTGTATAGAAAATGGTCTTGGCCTCGGCTGGCCTGTTCGCAAGGCTCTTACATGGTGATTGAGTGATCTGTTTGAGGCTGAATTAGGGCTGGGCGATAGAGCTAAAAACTCTATCCACGATTAAAGGCTTTTTACATTCTTCAATATAGATAATTGGTGATATTTTTATGACCTAGGGAAATATTGACGAGGAGAAAAATATATTAAATGTTCACATTTTTATTTGACATGTAACCTTTTGATTATAATGTCAACACAACCATGAAAAACACTTAATGTAAACCACCTGCTAAAATTACACTAAACACCCAACAATAACCTCTTAAAATTAAGTTGCAAAAATAGGGACTATATAAGAAATGCTAAATAAATAGTAACAAAATGTGTGAAGGTGTAAACAATAAAGAAACCTGAGAAGAACAAATTGTTTGAAGTTTACTGTCAGGAAGTGACGTGGTTTGTGTAACATTTAATTTGGTCTGTTGTCCTTATTTAAGAATGGAAATTAATTTGTTGTGCAGTAATTATTATTTAAATATTATTTGACCAAACTATTATTTTAAAGTAGCACGTATGTTACTAGGGATGTAATGGTATAAAAATCTCACGGGACGATTTTATCACAGTATTAAGGCCACGGTATGATATTATTGGGGTATATGTGCCCCCCCCCCAAAAAAAAGCCTTAAAAATGCCATAATGTGTCAAATGAAGTCCCAGGAATGTTTCGGATAAACACACTTAAGGGATTACTATACTCGCAGACAATTCTGGGAGATGTAGATGATTTTCAGACCTGGCCAGTGCTAAAGTGCCAACAAATTACACGCAAAGGTTTGTCTGATACTGTTATGCGTCACGGCATTATTGTGAAGACTTGGAAACCACAATAGGGTTACACCCCTATTTGTTATATTTTGTTGCTTATTTTATTTACACTGTTCTGCACTTTAGTTTCTACCTATTGTTTCCGTACATCCGAATAGGGAAGCAACAAGGGTTGAAAAGAGAAGATGAGCGTTTGGTAGGGCTAAAGTCCGTTTGAAAAAATAATAAAAACTTCCTTACTATTTCGGTCTCTGCAGCACTTAATTTTATTTTCTCTTTTCACTCCATGTAGAGAATCAACAGCGACACAGAAATATTGTGCAATGGTTCCTCCAATTGCTCTCCACTTTCTGTTTTGCTAGATTATCTTTTTTCATGCCACCAACCATACTTCTTTTCGGTTTCTTCCGACCCCCTCAAAAAATATGTATATCGAACGTTTTTCAAACTAATTTTAAATTGAAATCAATTACGTGTCTATCGTGATATTTATTGATATTGTTTTATCTGCCCTTTTTGATTAACAGCAAAATGAGCAAATTAGCAATCATGAAATATAAGTTTCATTATGTTGTTCAGAGTTGAATTAAACATTTTTTCGAAATCTGTGGTAAAAAATATCTCTTTCCCAGATGTGGTCCGTATAGGCCGCAGTGATACACAGTAGTAATATGCTTTTACACCACTTGTGGCAGTAATGACATTTCCTTTGTAATATCTGTCGTCTTTATATCTTTTGTTATTAGAGACTTGTTTGTAGAGTAGCTGAAAATGAGCTTCTACTTAAAAGACCAGCAGCCGCAACTGATGGCGACAGAGCATCAACATTCCATTTGACCCCAAAAATGTTTTAGCCTAACAGAAAATGCAGAAATGTGTGAATACATTAAAAAAGATAAAGCGTGTTGCTGCTTTCCAGACAGTGCCTCAAAAACAGGTGCATCTCATCGTTTTTGAGATCTCCTCATCTTGAACTTCTGAGAAAGTTACGATCCCATGGTTGCATGAAATGTTACAAAAATGTAGTTAGTGCACACAGTGCTCTCTTTAATATTTTGTGCTAAGATACTTCTTACAAAATATCACTGGTTTTCTCTTTTATTAGCCACGCATGCTGCCCTGACATTTGATATGTTGCCTGTTTATATGTGTACTGGAATCTTCCCAAAGCATTTTAATCACTTTTTCTCGGCTTATCGCATGCTGCAGGTGCTCTTGGGTTGTTTTTTTTTCAGTTTGTTATCATGATGACCTTATGGTTTAAAGCAGCGCTTCTTAAATGTGCCATCGTAATAAAGCCGCTCGTCTTCCAGGGAGTAGCCCCTTTTGCTTTGAGGCCATTCGTCAGTTGTTAAAGGAAATTACAATTTTAAAAGATATGGTTTTGTTAAGAGTGGTCGAAGGGTTTGATTGACATATGCTCGCTACAGAAAGAATGATGATAAGAAACTCGTCGGTGATGTGACCATTTCAAAATTAATAAAATAAATGTACAGCTATACATCAAACATGAACATAATAATTAAGCATGAAATATGATTATAAAATGTAAACATAAAATTTGCCACCTAATCAGAGTCTTATTAGCAGCACTGGGCAGTGAGAGTAAGGAAGAGAAAGTGGTCAACTTTTTTTGACATTTAAAACACTTCATTCTGGTCTACATAGCATAACACAAAGGTGGTTCTTTGGCCAAAAGTTTCCCGAGATCATGTTTTATACACTGTTTCCAAGCTGCTTTCTGACCGTCTCTTCTGGATGCGCTGTTTTGTCTGCGGTCTTATTTACCTGCTTCCACTTTGACTGCATCTTCTTTCTGTCATTTTTGCTGTCGTTTTTAGCGCTTCCATAGTGAGTCTACTGACAGATACAAAATTCAGACTGTACGCTACTTTAGATTAGAAATGGCAACAACGGAGGATGCATATGCATCTTTAAGCCAGTCTGCTCCACAACAAGAGGATCGAAAAAAGAAGGAACGTATTGACTACAACTTCAGAAAACAATGGCAGACGTGCGCAAAGCACTTTGGGTAAATTTATACCCATGTATGGATAATCTGCTGACGTCACAGGTCTAAAAAAGGGCACAGGACAGTGCAAATTCCAAACGGCTTGTTTAGAGGAAGTATGAAGAAAGACAGGATTATTTTAGTAATATCTCCGCACTGCCTCCACGGATTGATTTCAAATTTTCGGGACTTAGGCAGATCCCAGATATGCAACAGTTGTTAAGAAAAGTCCCGACATTGTGGACCGTTCAAGCCGTAAATTGCTCACTTTTTCTTTATTTCGACTCTAGGAGCAGGTAAAATTATTCCACACACTGGCCAGACTTCCTTCTTGTTACGTGTCTCACTTAAACCATTCCCCCTGCAAGCTGACACTGCTTTATCTGAAAAATGTTTTCACAAAACTGTTGGGGCCTGATCTACTTAAGGTTTGCACGTACTAAAGCACATGCATATTTGATAGCAAACGCAAAGCTGATTTGCTAAACCTTTAGGAGAATTGCGTCTCTAAATGAAGAACTGCACTTTTTGGGAATTTTGCCTGTAATTCAAAATCTATATGTAAATCTTTTTCATTTTGTATGCATTCTAAGGTTTAAAATACAGCAAGTACGAGGTGGCTAACGATGCAGCTAATGGGAGTACACCGCCTATAAAACCCTCTAAAAAAACGCCCCAAATACTCCATTCACATGTCGTGACCTGAATATTAAGCAAGTATTAGCAATTTTGTTATTGTAAGCACTAACACAGACAAACAATTTTTTGCAGCGCCGTGAGCGTGAACTAGCTTACTCAAGACTCATACCTGTATAGTAGAGAAATGTTGCAATAAACCGAAAAGTTGGTCAACTTTGACATACAATTTAGACCCAGAGATGGCGAGAGACACAAAAAGACGATTGTACAGTGAGTGACTGTTTTATTATGTTCAACGTTTGTATATCTTGTTCAGCACTTATTGTAGCATTATGAGACTTACTGTTTCACTAAAGCTGGATCTGTTTAGCACACAGTTTCTAAAACTTATAGATCATCCTCTTTATATTCAGGCTCAAAAATATAAGGTTGTGGATCATACTTCATCCCGATGTAGTCTTTGTTCATAAAGGAAAAACATATGTGTTCATGTCTTAAATAAGGATTGGGAATGACAGAACAATTTCAAAAAAGAGTAGTTCCCCTTGTAGTGCTCCTAAAATCTGGAATAGCCTTCTTTAAGATGTGAGACAGGCCTCATCATTGGCAATTTTCAAATCCAGGCTGAAAACACTTATTTAATTATGCATATGAGAACTGAAAGTATTTTATCTAAACTCTTTGTTTATATGATTTGAATTATTATAGTTTAATGATGATTTTATGTATTTAATTTGAAATGTTTATTTTTATGATTATTTCATTTTCAATTTTGCCTTATTGTAATTTTCTGTAAAGCACTGTGAATTACTTTGTCTATGAATTGTGCTCTATATATAAACTTGCCTTGCCTTGTTTTGCCAAAAGAAGCACAAACCATTTAGCGTGTCCATCCTGAAAAATTTGCAGAATTAATGCTGATCATGAGAATGCCCATAGTACTGGAAAGGAGAAAATGCAAAAATAATAATTTACTGTAGCACATGCAGTGTGATTTATCAACGCTGAAATTGTTCTGCGTCTGCTGTTTTGAGTCTGTGCAGTATTTAAAGCGCCTAGAAAAGACATGCACACTGGCAGTTGCACAGAAATAGCTGTAAAAAAGGTGACAATATCGAATCAGCGCTGTCACATGTATGCTTTTCAACATACACTGAACACAAATATAAACACAACACTTTTGATTTTGCTATAATTTTTCATGAGTTGAATTCAGTTTTGAAGTTGTTTTAAAGGGTTTGAAGACTACAACGGTGACTCTTAATAACCGCAACTTTCAAGCATTTTTTATCATCTTTAAAATTGTAAAGTAATGATTGTGAATGATAGGCAAAATTCCCCAAAAAGTGGAGTTCCCCTTTGAGGACAACAAATCCAAGCGTATTTTATTGATAGCATTTTGAAAGCACAGAGACACCGTGACAAGATCCTGAGGCCCATTGTTGTGTCATTCACCTGAGACCATCACCTCATGTTGCAGCGTGACAATGAACGGCCCCATGTTGCAAGGATGTGTACTCAATTCCTGTAATCTGACAACATCCCAGTTCTTGCGTGGCCAGCACACTTGCGTGACATGTCACCGATTGAGCATGTTTGGGATGCTGTGGATCGGCGTATACGACAGCGTGTTCAAGTTTTTGCTAATATTTAGCAACTTAGCTCAGCCATTGAAAAGGAGTGTACCAACATTCCACAATCAATCAACAACCTGATCAACTCAAAGGAGAGATTTTGTACTGTGTGAGGCAAATGGTGGTCACACCAGATACTGGCTTCTTTTCTGACCCCCCAGACTCCCAAAAAAGCAAAATTACACATTTTAGGCTGGCCTTTTATCGTGGCCAGCCTAAGGCACACCTATGCAAAAATCATGCTGTTTAATCAGCATCTTGATATGCCACACCTGTGAGGTGGGATGGCTTATCTTGGCAAAGAAGAAAAGATCACTAACACAGATTTAGACAGATTTGTGAACAATATTTGAGAGGAATAGGCATGTTGTATATATAGTAATACATTTTAGATCTTTCACTTCAACTCATGAAAAATGAGAGCAAAAACAAGTGTTGCGTTTATATTTTTGTCCAGTGTATATACAGAGTGTCAAAAATAAAAATATTAGACATATGTCTTCAGCAATATAATTTTATATATTTTTTTGCAGATGTTTAACTTAAATGGGTGATTAAAAAAATATAATTGAGGTACAGTCGTCAGTGCAATTTGTTGGTTAAATTTACAATGTCCATGAACGCACCTTGCTGTGTGTGTGGCAGAAAGTGTTGGCATCACTCTAGCAAAGAAAAGTGTGCAAGTTCATATTGGGTCTTGGAACTCAGGAGTGCTCTTGGCGTTTAAAGGTTGGTAATAAAGTTTAAAAAGAGCGCCAGACTCTGTTGGGACGCTAAAATATAATTTGCTGCGTCTGCAAAGAGCTCCTCTCACTCATCCTGCTCAAAACTCTTGCCAGGTATGCTTCCCAGGAAAGTTTTAGATCCTGAGACAAAGTTTGTGCACTAATTGAAAAAGTTTGTTGTTTGGGGGTGGGTTGAAAATTGAAGTTTCACTGTTCTTAGCTCGCTTCCCTTCCACAGAGGAATGAGGGTCTGATGATACGACTGATAGCTTGATAGTTGAATTGTGGACTATTCAAAGACACCTCTATTAAATACAGCCAATACCTCGGATAAATACAATGCATCAAGAAAGTATTCACAGTGCTTCACTTGATTCACATTTTGTTATGCGATAACCTTTTTCCAAAATGAAGTACTTTTTTTTTTTTTTTCTCGTCGAAATTCTATACGCAATACAACGGCGTAAGGAAAAAAAAAATGGGGGAAATGTTTGCAAATGTATACCAAAAAATGAGAAACCAAATACATCGCAAGTAAATACAGTATTTTAGTTATTGTGAATACTGTCCTGATGCACTGTAGGTTGGGTGATGCAAAAGCTCTAAAAGTGTTCAAAAAGTGCTTGAATTTGATATTTTAAAAGGTGTATGAACTAAAATATGCAGGAAAAACGATTTGATTAAACGGATTACCAATAACATTTAACTGAATACCATCCCTTGTTTTTACATGTAGTAATCTTTTGTGTTCTGTCGTCAATTAGGCTGTGGCTCCACTCCGAGAGAAGATACGTGATCTGGAACAAAGGTCTGTGTGCTCTTTCTTTGTTTTCTCAAAGCATTATCACATTCAGTGACAAAAAAAGTATTTAATAACCTGTTGATTTTACAAACATACAGTGTGGCAAAAAAGTAAAATGATGACAGAGGTTTGTCATTTTCATCATGAGTACACTTTAACTGTGAGAGACAGAATGTGAAAAAAAAATCCAGGTATTCACATTGTAGGAATTTTATAGAATTTATTTGTAAATTATGGTGGAAAATTATTATTTGGTCAATAACAAAAATTCAACTCAATACTTCGTAATATAACCTTTGTCGGCAATAACAGAGGTCAAACGATTACTATAGGTCTTTACCTTGTTTGAACACACAGTAGCTGGTATTTTGGCCCATTCCGCTATGCAGTTCTTCTTGAGAGCAGTGATGTTTTGGGGCTGTCACCGAGCAACACGGACTTTCAACTCCCTCCACAGATTTTCTATGGGGTTGAGGTCTGGAGACTGGCTAGGCCACTCCAGGACTATCAAATGCTTCTTACGGAGCCACTCCTTCGTTGCCCGTGTTTGGGATCATTGTCATGCTGGTAGCCCCAGCCACGTTTCATCTTCAAAGCTCTCACTGATGGAAGGAGGTTTTGGCTCATAATCTCACCATACATGGCCCCATTCATTCTTTCCTTAACATGGATCAGTCGTCCTGTACCCTTAGCAGAAAAACAGCCCCAAAACATGATGTTTCCACGCCCATGCTTCACAGTAGGTATCGTGTTCTTGGGATGCAACTCCGTATTCTTCTTCCTCCAAACACGACAAGTTGAGTTTATACCAAAAAGTTATATTTTGGTTTCATCTGACCACATGACATTCTCCCAATCCTCTGCTGTATCATCCATGTGCTCTCTGGCAAACTTCAGACGGGCCTGGACATGCATTGTCTTAAGCGGGGGGACAAGTCTTTCACTGCAGGATTTGATTCCCTGTCGGCGTAGTGTGTTACTGAGGGTAACCTTTGTTACTTTGGTCCCAGTTCTCTGCAGGTCATTCACCAGGTCCCCCCGTGTGGTTCTGAGATTTTTGCTCTCTGTTTTAATGATCATTTTGACCCCACAGGATGAGATCTTACGTGGAGCCCCAGTTCGAGGGAAATTATCAGTGGTCTTGTATGTCTTCCATTTTCTGATTATTGCTCCCACAGTTGATTTGTTCACACCAAGCTGCTTGCCTATTGTAGATTCACTCTTCCCAGTCTGGTGCAGGTCTACAATTATTTTCCTGGTGTCCTTCGACAGCTCTTTGGTCTTGGCCATAGTGGAGTTTGGAGTCTAACTGTTTGAGGCTGTGGACAGGTGTCTTTTATACAGATAACAAGTGCCATTATTACAGGTGTTACAACAGCGTGGCTTCGTAAAAAAAGAGTGCAGGTACTTTCCTGGCTCACCTGCAGTCCAGACCTGTCTCCCATCGAAAATGTCTGGCGCATTATTAAGTGTAAAATAGGACAGCGGATGAAGCTCTACATTAAAACAAGAATGGGAAAGAATTCCACTTTTAAAGCTTCAACAATAAGTTTCTTCAGTTCCCAAACGTTTGACTGTTGTTAAAAGAAAATGTGATTTAACACAGTGGTGAACATGCCCTTTTCCAACTACTTTGGCACGTCTTGCAGCCATGAAATTCTAAGTTAATTATTTGCAAAAAGAAAAATAAAGTTTATGAGTTTGAATATCAAATATCTTGTCTTTGTACTGCATTCAATTGAATATGGGTTGAAATGGATTTGCAAATCATTGTATTCCGTTTATATTTACATCTAACACAATTTCCCAACTCATATGGAAACGGGGTTTGTAATAATGTGGCGGTATTGGAGCACTCTTGGGAAGTTTGAAATCAAATCTAAATGCAGCCACAGCTTCAGACTCTAAACATCCTTGGTACCACTCGCATTTGTTAAATAAAAACCATGAGCTTTAATGTGATGAATTTTTCAAGATGCCATGTTGTTTCAGCGCCTGAGGCAGATTCAGTCATGTCGGTGCATTTCAGCAGAGACAATCCTTACTAACACGCAAATATTGATTGTGATCTTTTTGTTTGGATGTCCCTTTTGTGTACTTTTACCCCCTCCTGATTTTCATTCTTTATCTTCTCTCTTCCAGTTTCTCTGAAAAATACCCACCTGTGAAATTTCTGTCCGAGAAGGATCGAAAGAGGATTTTGGTATGTAGCACAAACACAAGGAAATAATGTGCAATCACACTCGCTGTCAGGTTCCAGCTGACTTTTTGCTTTGGTGGTATTTTCTAGGAATCCCACTGTTTGCTTTGGTTTAGAGGTTAAACAAAATCAGATGGAATAACTTTGTTGTTTGGGCGGCATGGTTCAGATGGTAGAGTATTCATCCGGAAACATGAAGGTTCCTGATGGTACGAATCCACCTTCTGCCATTTTTGTCACTGGCGATGTGTCCAGGGCACTTCACTTATGGAGGACTACAGATGGAAATGAGCAACTATGCTATAATCTTGCTCATTTAAAGTCCGTACAGCATATTATTTATTATTGTGTACTGTCCAATATGGTAAAAATAAAAATATACATACAGTGTCTAGATGGCTTATGAGATGGGTGTCTTAAGTCTGGCCTGGGGACCATATTTTGGAAGTCTCCTTACTCATGTTTGCACTAAACCAGCACCACCATTTAGGTAACCATCCGAGGTTAAGGTAAAGGAGCATGTACAGTAAAATTGAATTGCGTGTTTAATCTGTGTATGAACATGATTAATGCTATATATTTTGTGATTAGTCATATGATTTATATATATATATATATATATATATATATATATATATATATATATATATATATATATATATATATATATAT